>NW_028288981.1:0-224443 GCF_059628265.1 Tinamus guttatus
CCCAATGTCCCCCCGTGTCCCCAACGTCCCCCCATTGTCCCCAATGTCCCCCCGTGCCCCCCCGGCGCCGCTCACGGCTCAGCACGGCCATGGCGGCAGCTCCCGGCAGCCCCCGCGCCGCGCAGGGGCCCCGGCGTCCGGGACAAGCCCCGCCCCCGCCCCGCCCCCGCCCCGCCCCCTCCCGCCAAGTCCGTGCGGGGGAGGGCGGGGCCAGGGGCGGAGCCTCCTGTGGCCCCGCCCACGTGGGCGCGGGGGCCGAACCCGGTTCCGATCGGGATCCGGGGCGATTCCCGCCCGATCCGGACCCGGTCCAGGCCCGATCCAGACCCGATCCCTGCCCGATCCCGCGTTCCGGACCGATTCCCACCCGGTCCAGACCCGATCCCTGCCCGATCCCGCGTTCCGGACCGATTCCCACCCGATCCGGACCCGATCCCCGTCTGATCCCGCGTTCTGGACCGATTCCCACTCGATCCGGACCCGATCCAGGCCCAACAGGGATCAATTCCCACCCAATCCCGACGCTCCGGACCCGATCCAGGACCATTCCCACCTGACCCACGCGATCCCGCCCTGATCCAGGTCCAACCTGGACCCAACAGGGATCATTTCCCACCCAATCCCAGTGCTCCGGAACCGATCCGGACCATTCCCACCAGATCCGGACCCGATCCGGACCCAACAGGGATCAATTCCCATCCAATCCCAGTGCTCCGGACCCTATCTGGGACCATTCCCACCTGCTCCAGACCCGATCCGGACCCAACAGGGATCAATTCCCACCCAATCCCAGTGCTCCGATCCCACCCTAGGACACTTCCCACCTGATCCGGACCTAATCCGGAATGATTCCCGCCCAATCCAGGTGCTCGGATCCGGATCCCCCCCTCCGGATCCGCCCCCCCCATGGCCGCAATAAAGCTCCATGTGGGGGGGGAGGTGACAGCCCAATGTCCCCCCCCCGGTGACGTCCGTGTCCCTGTGTCCCGGTTAATCCCTGGAGCCTCCGGCTGTTTTTAATTAAGTTTTTTAATTACTTTAATCCGAGCAGGAAAATGGGGCGGGGAGGGGGATTAGGACGGGGGGGCCCTAATTCCCTATGGAATTGGAGTGTGTGTGGGGGTCTCTATTCTCTATAAATAAGCAGGGAAGATTCCAAAATCCCTATGGATTTGGAGGGGGTCCCATATCCCTATAGATGGGGGGGGAGGGGGAGGGAATTCCCTATGGAAATGACGCTTCCAAATCCCAATTAAAGGGCAATGTCTAAATTCCTTATGGAAAAAGGGGTGTTCCCAAATCCCTATAGGAATGATGAGGTCCCAAAATCCCTATGGAAAAGGGGTGTGTGCGTGGGGGTGCAATTTCCTATGGAAGGGGAGGATATCCCAAATTCCTATGGATTGGGGGGGGATTCTAATTCCCTATAGAAATGGAGGGGTCCCAATGGGAATGGAGAGGGGTCCCTATGGAAAAAAAAGGAGGATCCCCAAATCCCAATGGGAATTGGGGTGGTCCCCAAATCCCTGTGGAAACAGGGGTTCAAATCCAAATGGAAATGGGAGAATCCCAAATCCCAATGGGAACAGGGGAATTGTCCCCAAATCCCCATGGAAAGGGAGAGGGGGTTCAAATCCCAATGGAAATGAGGGAATTGTCCCCCAAACCCTATGGAAATGGGGGAATTGTCCCCAAATCCATAGGGAAATGGGGTCCCCAAATCCATAGGAAAATGGAGGGAGGGTCAAATCCCAATGGAAATGAGAAAATTGTCCCCAAATCCCTATGGAAAAGGGGGGGGGCTTCAAATCCCAATGGAAATGAGGAAATTGTCCCCCGAACCCTATGGGAATGGGGGAATTGTCCCCAGATCCCTAAGGAAATGGGGTCCCCAATTCACTATGGAAATGGGGTCCCCATATCCCTATGGAAATGGGGGAGGGGTTCAAATCCTAATGGAAATGAGGAAATTGTCCCCAAATCCCAATGGAAATGGCGGGGGGGGGTCCAAATCCCAATGGAAATGAGGAAATTGTCCCCCGAACCCTATGGAAATGGGGGAATTGTCCCCAAATCCCTATGGAAATGGGGTCCCCAAATCCCTACGGAAATGGGGGGGGGGTTCAAATCCCAATGGAAATGAGGGAATTGTCCCCAAATCCCTAAGGAAATGTGGTCCCCAATTCCCTATGGAATTGGGGTCCCCAAATCCCTACGGAAATGGAGGGGGGTTCAAATCCCAATGGAAATGAGGAAATTGTCCCCCGAACCCTATGGAAATGAGGGAATTGTCCCCAGATCCCTATGGAAATGGAGCCCCCTATCCCTAGGGAAGCGGGGATCCCAGATCCCAGCGGAAAGGCGGGAATTGTCCCCGGAAAGGCGGGAATTCTCCCCATTAGCAGAGCTCCCCATCATCGGCTCCCGGTTGGTGGCCGCGGCGGGGGAAGGGACCCGGCGGGGTGACGCCCGGCGCGGGTGACAGCGGCGGCGTCGCGTTGTTGTCGTCACCGCGCGCCCGCCGGCGGTGCTGGAAGCGCAGCAGCGTCTCGGTGTAGGCGTTGAGGGTGAGCACCGAGGCCGCCATGCACAGCGTGAAGGACAACCACGCGGCCCTGCGCGTCACCCGCACCGCGTCAGGCGGACGGGGTCGCCCTCGGCGCGGCGGGGTGTTGGGGACAGGCGCGCGCGGGTGACGCTCACCCGAAGGACCAGCCGTAGGTCCAGCTCTGCGGGCGCCAGTCCTTGGGGCCCAGGTTGACGGCCACCTGGAACACGGTCATGTACATCATGTGGGCCACCATGCCCAGGAGCCCTGCGGGTGACAACAGGGTGACAGCGCGGTGACAACGTGGTGACAACGCGGGCACAACATGGTGACAACGCGATGACAACATGGGCAGAATGTGGGGAGAATGAGGGGACAACATGGGGAGAATGAGGGGACAACACGTCATGTGGGCCACCATGCCCAGGAGCCCTGCGGGTGACAACAGGGTGACAACATGGTGACAACATGGGTACAACGCGATGACAACATGGTGACAACATGGGCAGAATGTGGGGAGAATGAGGGGACAACACGTCATGTGGGCCACCATGCCCAGGAGCCCTGCGGGTGACAATGCGGTGACAACGCGATGACAACATGGTGACAACATGGGGAGAATGAGGGGACAATGAGGGGACAACACATCATGTGGGCCACCATGCCCAGGAGCCCTGCGGGTGACAACACGGTGACAACACAGTGACAACATGGTGACAACATGGGGAGAATGGGAGGAGAATGAGGGAACAATGAGGGGACAACACGTCATGTGGGCCACCATGCCCAGGAGCCCTGCGGGTGACAACACGGTGACAACACAGTGACAACATGGTGACAACATGGGGAGAATGGGAGGAGAATGAGGGGACAATGAGGGGTCAACACATCATGTGGGCCACCATGCCCAGGAGCCCTATGGGTGACAACAGGGTGACAGCGCGGTGACAACGTGGTGACAACGCGGGCACAACATGGTGACAACGCGATGACAACATGGGCAGAATGTGGGGAGAATGAGGGAACAACATGGGGAGAATGAGGGGACAACACGTCATGTGGGCCACCATGCCCAGGAGCCCTGCAGGTGACAAAGCGGTGACAGCGCGGTGACAACGTGGTGACAACGCGATGACAACATGGTGACAACATGGGGAGAATGAGGGGACAATGAGGGGACAACATGGGGAGAATGAGGGGACAACATGTCATGTGGGCCACCATGCCCAGGAGCCCTGCAGGGACAAGAGGGTGGCAGTGGGGTGACAAAGTGGGGACAACATGGTGACAATGCGAGGATAAAGAGGTGACAATGTGGGAAGGGTGAGGGTGAGATGGAACAGTGTTGGTGACAGCCCAGTCACAGTGACGTGGTGACTGTGGTGACCTTGTGGTTGTGGTGACATTGTGGTCATGGTGACATGGTGGTTGGGGTGACATCCTCGTTGGATGACGTCACGGTCACAGTGACACGGTGGCTGTGGTGATGCTGTGGTCATGGTGACATCGTGGCTGCGGTGACATCGTGGCTGCGGTGACACCATGGTTGCAGTGACACGTCGGTCATGACAATGTTATGGTCACAAGGGCACCACGGTCACGGTGACGCAGCAGTCACGGTGACGCAGCAGTCATGGTGACACCATGGTGGCCGCGGTGGTAATGCCACCTCCGTGACGATGCCGGTGTCGCGGTGGTGACGGTGACGGCGCCGGCGGTACCTGCGAGGACGGTGACGAGGGCGGCGAACGCGTTGACCTTGAGGGCGCCCAGGAAGGAGGTGACATCGGGCGCCAGCTCCAGGGACAGCAGCAGGACCCCGGTGACAAGGAGGGCGACGTGGAGGAACTCGGCCACCAGCGCCAGCCACAGCACCCCTGGGGACATGGGGACATGGGGGGACATGGGGGACATTGAGGGACATGGGGGACGTGTGGGGACATGGGGGGACATGGAGGGACATTGAGGGACATGGGGACATGGGGGGACATGTGGGGACATTGGGGGACATGGGGACGGGGGGGATATGGGAACATGGGGGGACATGGGGGACGTGGGGACATGAGGGGACATGGGAGACATGGGGACATGGAGGGACATGGGAGAACATGGGGACATGGTGGGACATGGGGGCAATGGGGGACATGAGGGGACATTGGGGACATGGGGGACATGGGAAGATGGGGGGACATTGAGGGACATGGGAGAACATGGGGGACGTGTGGGGACATTGGAACATGGAGGGGCATGAGGGAGACATGAAGGGACATAGAGACATGGAGGGGCATGGGGACACTGGGGGACATTGGGGACATGGAGGGATGTGTGGGGACATGGAGGTACATGGGGAGGACATGGAGGGACATGGGGGGACATGGGGACATAAGGGGACATTGGGGACATGGGGGGACATGGAGGGACATGGGGACATCGGGAGACATGGGGACGTGTGGGGACATGAGGACACATGGGGACATGGAAGGACATGGGGACATGTGGGGACATGGGGGGACATTGGGGATACGGGGACATGCGGGGACATGGGGACACAGGAGGACATGGGGACATGGGCAGACATGGGGGGGGGCGACATGGAGGACATGGGGGGACATGGAGGGACACGGGGACACATGGGGACATGGGGACATGGAGGCAATGGGCACCCCAGGGGGTGTCCCCTGGGTACCGAGGGGTGTCCCCAAGGTGCCGGGTGTCCCCAAAGGCCATGCCCAGCTCCGGGGGTGTCCCCAATGTCACCGGGATGGGGGGTTTCCCACCTTTCTCCGACTCCGGGGGCAGTTGGATGAAGCTGCGACAGACCTCGCCTGGGGACAGGGACATCTGTGTCCCCCCATGTCCCCCCGTGTCCCCCCATGTCCCCGCCATGTCCCCACATCCCTCCATGTCTCTCCATGTCCCCTGTGTCCCTCCATGTCCTCCCCGTGTCCCCTCATGTCCCGCCCATGTCCCCGCATCCCTCCATGTCGCTCCCTGTCCCAAACGTCCCCAATATCCCCGAGGGCCCCAATGTCCCCAACACCCCCAATATCCCTTCGTGTCCCTGATGTCCCCAATGTCCCTCATGTCCCCACTATCCCTGACATCCCCAATATCCCCCACGTCCCTCCATGTCCCTCAATGTCCCTCCATGTCCCTCCCTGTCCCCGAGGTCCCAATGTCCCCAACATCCCCAATGTCCCTGATGTTCCTGATGTCCCTCCATGTCCCCACTGTCCCCAACACCCCCAATGTCCCCCATGCCCCCCATGTCCCTCCCTGTCCTGAGGTCCCCAAGGTCCCCAATGTCCCTGATGTTCCCAATGTCCCTCCATGTCCCCAACACCCCCAATGTCCCCCATGTCCCCCATGCTCCCCATGTCCCTCCCTGTCCCCAAGGTCCCCAAGGTCCCCACCATCCCCAGTGTCCCCTGAGGTCCCCGAGGTCCCCAACATCCCCAAGGTCCCTGAGGTTCCCGCTGTCCCCAATGTCCTCCATGCCCCCATGTCCCTCCTTGTCCCCAAGCTTCCCACCACCCCAACATCCCCAATGTCCCCGAGGTCCCCAACGTCCCCGTTGTCCCCAATGTCCCCCATGCCCCCATG
This sequence comes from Tinamus guttatus, assembly GCF_059628265.1. Taxonomy (NCBI): domain Eukaryota; kingdom Metazoa; phylum Chordata; class Aves; order Tinamiformes; family Tinamidae; genus Tinamus; species Tinamus guttatus. Next base: position 6,152 of record NW_028288981.1, read on the forward strand.
TCCCTCCTTGTCCCCGAGGTCCCCAACATCCCCAATGCCCCCGTGGTCCCCAATGTCCCCGAGGTCCCCAACATCCCTGAGGTCCCCACTGTCCCCAGTGTCCCCCATGCCCCCATGTCCCTCCTTGTCCCCAAGGTCCCCAACATCCCCGAGGTCCTCAACATCCCCAACGTCCCCAATGTCCCCGAGGTCCCTGCTGTCCCCGAGGTCCCCAAGGTCCCCAACATCCCCAATGTCCTGATGTTCCCAATGTCCCCAATGTCCCCGAGGTCCCCGCTGTCCCCCATGCCCCCATGTCCCTCCTTGTCCCCAAGGTCCCCAACATCCCTGAGGTCCCCGCTGTCCCCAATGTCCCCCATGCCCCCATGTCCCTCCTTGTCCCCAAGGTCCCCAACATCCCCAATGTCCCCGTGGTCCCCAATGTCCCCGAGGTCCCCAACATCCCTGAGGTCCCTGCTGTCCCCAGTGTCCCCCATGCCCCCATGTCCCTCCTTGTCCCCAAGGTCCCCAACATCCCCGAGGTCCTCAACATCCCCAACGTCCCCAATGTCCCCGAGGTCCCTGCTGTCCCCGAGGTCCCCAAGGTCCCCAACATCCCCAATGTCCCTGATGTTCCCAATGTCCCCGAGGTCCCCGCTGTCCCTAATGTCCCCCATGCCCCCATGTCCCTCCTTGTCCCCAAGGTCCCCAACATCCCCAATGTCCCCATGGTCCCCCATGTCCCCCGCTGTCCCCAATGTCCCCATGTCCCTCCTTGTCCCCAAGGTCCCCAACATCCCCAACATCCCCAATGTCCCTGATGTTCCCAATGTCCCCAATGTCCCCGAGGTCCCCGCTGTCCCCAATGTCCCCCATGCCCCCATGTCCCTCCTTGTCCCCAAGGTCCCCAACATCCCCAATGTCCCCATGGTCCCCCATGTCCCCGCTGTCCCCAATGTCCCTCCTTGTCCCCAAGGTCCCCAACATCCCCAATGTCCCCGTGGTCCCCCATGTCCCCGCTGTCCCCAATGTCCCCATGTCCCTCCTTGTCCCCGAGGTCCCCAACATCCCCAATGTCCCCGTGGTCCCCAATGTCCCCAAGGTCCCCGCTGTCCCCTACCCCCCGGCTGCTCCTCGCAGGACACCCAGAAGCCCGTGTGGAAGCTCCGCAGGTGGAACTTGTCCTCGCCGCTCTCCCACAGGTACCGCGCGGTGACACCCGCGTCCCCGGTGCCGTTGTTGCCGCCGCCGCCGGTGCCGTTGTCCCCGCGCGGGGACGTCCCCTCGTGGCCCTCGCAGGCCCCTGGGGACGCGCAGGGCACCTTGGCCACCCGGTGCCGCCCCTGGCACCAGTAGCTGGTGGCCAAGGCCACCGCGGCCAGCGCCAGGGCCACCGCGGCCAGCGCCAGCCCCAGCGCCGAGCGCGCCCGGCGCCCTTGGGGACACCCCCCCGGGCCCCCTTGGGGACACCCCCCGACGGCCCCTTCCCAGGGACCCCCCCAGGGCCCCATGGCCCCCGCGACGCTGCTGTCACCCCCTGTTGTCACCCGCTGTCATCGCTGTCCCCCCCCTGTTGTCACCCTGTCCCCCCCCTCCGGTGTCATCGCTGTCCCCCCCCTCTCATTTCCGTTCCCCCCCCTTGTCCCCTCCTGTCACTCTGTCCCCCCCCTCGTCCCCCCTTCATTTCCTTCCCCCCCCCCTTTGTCCCCGTGTCCCCTCCTGTCACTCTGCCCCTCCCTTTAGGTTCGGTGCCCCCCCCATTTCCATGTCCCCCCCCTTGTCCCCATGTCCCCCCCTTGTCCCCATGTCCCCCCCCATATCCACCCTCCCTTGTCCCCATGTTGTCCCCATGTCCCCCCCTTGTCCCCATGTTCCCCCCCCCCCGCCTTGGCCATATGGTCCCAAGGGCTTAAAATGGGGGGAGGGGGGGCCCGGACGCCTGGGCCCTTCCTCATTAATAGGGGGATTAATTAGGAGCCGCTCCCAGGGTGGGGGCAGGGCCGGACGCCTGGGCCCTTCTCCCCCCCTCCCAAATTCATTGGCAGCCCCGGGGCATTGTGGGAGGTGGGGGGGGCGGGGGGGCCCGGAGGGGTGGAAAGAGCCATTGAGCGGCCGGGTAATTAACAGGGCGGTTAATTAGGGCGGAAGGGGGGGGGCGGGGGGGGGGGTCATTGGGGGCTATTGAAGGAGGCTCGGGGGGGGGGCATCGGGGGGGCTGGGGGGGCTCTATGGGGCCCTGGGGGGGATCTGGGGGGCTCTAAGGGGTCTGGGGGCTCTTGGGGGTCTATGGGGGGCCTGGGGGGTTATGGGGGGTTTTGGGGGGGACTGGGGGGCTCTAAGGGGTCTGGGGGCTCTTGGGGGTCTATGGGGGGGTCTGGGGGTTATTTGGGGTCTCTATGGCAGGTCTGGAGGGCTCTAAGGGGTCTGGGGGCTCTTGGGGGTGAATGGGGGGGTTTAGGGGGTCTTGGGGGTCCATGGGAGCTCCTGGGGGTCTAGGGGGGCTCTTGGGGAGTCTATGGGGGGGTCTAGGGGCTATTGGGGGTCTCTATGGCAGGTCTGGGGGGCTCTAAGGGGTCTGGGGGCTCTTGGGGTTCAATGGGGGGGGTTTGGGGGGTCTTGGGGGTCCATGGGAGCTCCTGGGGGTCTAGGGGGGCTCTTGGGGAGTCTATGGGGGGGTCTAGGCGCTATTGGGGGTCTCTATGGCAGGTCTGGGGGGCTCTAAGGGGTCTGGGGGCTCTTGGGGGTCTATGGAGGGTCTGGGGGGGCTATGGGGGGTTTTGGGGGGTCCTGGAGGCTCTGGGATCTGGGGGGGCATTGGGGGCTCCTGGGGGTCGGAGGGGGGTCCATGAGGGGGGGGCTCTAGTGACTGGGGGGGGTTCCGGGAATTGGGGGGGGTCCCCAATCAGTGCCCCCCCCAAATCCCTAAATCCTCCCCCCCCAAACACCCCAACGATCCCCCCCCCAGCACTTACCATGAACGGGGGGGGGGGGGGGCGCCCTTGGGGGGGTCCTGGGGGGCGTTTGGGGGGGGGCGGGGGTCGCCGAGGGGGTCACGTGGGATTTGGGGGGGGTTCCGGGGGTATTTTGGGGGGTGTTATGGGGTATTTGGGGGGTTCTGGGGGGTTCATGAGGGGTTTGGGGGGTTCATGGGGGGGATTTGGTGGTTCATGGGGGATTTGGGGGGTCGCAGGGAGATTTGGGGGGTTCATGGGGGTTTGGGGGGTCTCGGGGGGGGTCTCAGGGCCGCAGGGCCCCCCCCAGCCCCAGGGCCCCCCCCCGCGAGCAGGGCCCCCCCCCAGGAGGGCGGGGGGGGCGGCGCTGGGGGCGGGGCCCGCGGGGGGGCCCAGGCGGCAGGGAGGGGGGGGCGGCGGCTCCGGCGTCCACGTGGGCTCTGTGGGGGGGGGGGCACCCATGGGTGTCATGAAGGGGGGGGGTCTCAGATCACCCCGGGGGGGGAGGGGAACACGGGGGGGGGGGGGCGGGGGGCACCCATGGGTGTCATGAAGGGGGGGGGTCTCAGATCACCCCGGGGGGGGAGGGGAACACGGGGGGGGGGGGTCCCCTTATGTGTGTCACAACTTGGGGGGGTCTCAGCTCCCTCTATGGGGGACCCCGAGGTATGTGACGAGTTGGGGACGGACTCAGTCCCCCACCCCAGGGTCCCCCATGCATGTGATAAGTTGGGGACGGTCTCAGCTCCCTCCCCCCATCGGGGTCCCCCATGCGTGTGACAATCCCGGGGGGGGCGGTCTCAGCTCCTATAGGGTTGTCCCCATCCCCCCCAAGATCCCCCATGCGTGTGATGAGTTGGGGACGGTCTCAGCTGCCCCCCCCAGGGTCCTTCCTCCCACCCCTCCCCAAGGTCCCTCATGCATGTGATGAGTTGGGGACGGTCTCAGCCTCCCCCCCCTTCCCGGGTCCCCCATGCATGTGACAAATTGGGGACAGTCTCAGTGCCCCCCTCCCCCCCCAGGGTCCCCCATGCGTGTGATGAGTTGGGGACAGTCTCAGCCACCCCCCTCTCTGGGATCCCCCCCGCCCCTCCCCATGGTCCCTCGTGTGTGTGACAAGTTGTGGACGGCCTCAGCTCCCCCGCCCAGGGTCCCCCATGCATGTGACGAGCTGGGGACAGTCTCAGCGCCCCCCCCCACAGTGTCCCCCATGCATGTGACGAGTTGGGGACGGTCTCAGTGCCCCCTCCCCCAGGGTCCCCCATGCGTGTGACGAGTTGGGACGGTCTCAGCCTCCCCTCCCCCAGGGTCCCCCATGCATGTGACGAGTTTGGGACAGTCTCAGCGCCCCCCCCCCAGGGTCCCCCATGCATGTGACGAGTTGGGGACGGTCTCAGCGCCCCCCCCCCCAGGGTCCCCCATGCGTGTGATGAGTTGGGGACAGTCTCAGCGCCCCCCCCCCCCCCCCACGGTCCCCCATGCATGTGACGAGTTGGGGACGGCCTCAGCCCCTCCGCTCCCCCAGGGTCCCCCATGCGTGTGATGAGTTGGGGACGGTCTCAGCGCCCCCCCCCCCAGGGTCCCCCATGCATGTGACGAGTTGGGGACGGTCTCAGCGCCCCCCTCTCCGGGATTCCGCCCCCCCCCCCCCCCCGGGATCCCCCATGCGTGTGATGAGCTGGGGACGGCCTCAGCCAGCCCCCCCCGGGGTCCTCCTCGCCCCCTCCCCGGGGATCCCCCATGTGTGTGACGAGTTGGGGACAGCCTCAACCCCCCCCCCCCATCGGGGTCCCCCATGCGTGTGACAATCCCGGGGGGGTGGAGTGGGCAGGTCTCAGCTCCCATAGGGTTGTCCTCCCCATTCCCCCCAAGATCCCCCATGCATGTGACGAGTTGGGGATGGTCTCAGCCTCCCCTCCCCCAGGGTCCCCCATGCATGTGACGAGTTGGGGACGGTCTCAGTGCCCCCTCCCCCAGGGTCCCCCATGCATGTGACGAGTTGGGGACAGTCTCACCCCCCCCCCCCCCCCGGGTCCCCCATGCGTGTGACAGTCCCGGGGGTGTCACTCACGCCGCAGGCGGCCGCGCAGGGTCCCCAGCGCCCGGCTCAGGTTGGCCACGGCCCCCCGCAGCCGGGCGTTCTCCCCCCGCAGCGCCCCCAGCGCCGCCTGCAGCTCGAAGCCCCCCCCGGGCCCCCCCAGGGCCAGCAGCAGGGCCACCAGGGCCACCAAGGCGCCCGTGGCACCCATGGCCCCGCCCACTGCCCCTGGCCCCGCCCACTGCGCCCCCGGCCCCGTTCGCGGGCCCTGGGCTCCGCCCACCGCACCCTGGCCCCGCCCAGTGACCCAGGCCCCGCCCCCTGCCCCCGGCTCGGTTTGCTCCCCCCGGGCTCCGCCCACCGCATCCTGGCCCCGCCCACTGCCCCCCGCCTCCGCTGGCTGCCCCGGGCTCCGCCCACTGCCCCTGACTCCTCCCACTGCGCCCCCAGTCCCGTTGGCGGCCCCTGGGCTCCGCCCACCGCATCCTGGCCCCGCCCACTGTCCCCGCCCCCGGCCCCGCTCACCGCCTCCAGGCTCCGCCCACCGCATCCTGGCTCCGCCCCCTGGCCTCGGCCCTGCTCCCTGCCCCCTGACTCCGTTCACTTCCCTGGGCTCCGCCCACCGCATCCTGGCCCCGCCCACTGGCCCGGCCCCGCCCCCCCCCCCGCCTCCAGGCTCCGCCCACCGCATCCTGGCCCCGCCCCCTCTCGCCACCCCCTGCCCCCGGCCCTGCTCACCGCCTCCAGGCTCCGCCCACCATATCTAGGCTCCGCCCCCTGGCCCTGGCCCCGCTCCCTGCCCCCTGACTCCGTTCACTTCGCCGGGCTCCGCCCACCGCATTCTGGTCCCTCCCACTGCCCCCGGCTGCGCTTGCTGCCCCTGGGCTCCGCCCACTGCCCCTGACCCCGCCCACCGGCTCCTGGTTCCTTGTGCCGGCTCTTAGCTCCACCCACCATATCTAGGCTCCGCCTGCCGGCCAGTGGCTCTGCCCGTGGCCCCTGACTCCTCCCACCACCTCTTAGCTCCGCCCACTGGATCCTGGCTCCGCCCACCGGCTGCAGGACCCGCCCCCTGCTTCATAGACTTGGCTCCTGGTTCCACCCTTTGGATGATGGACCTGCCCCATCGCCCCGCCCACCTGCTTCTGACTCCGCCCAGTGGATGCCAGACCCGCCCTCTGGCCCAGGGACCTGGCCCCGCCCCCTCGGCCTTGGCTCCACCCGCTGGCTCCTGGCTCCGCCCCCTGGCTGCGGGGTCAATGCTGGCCCTGGTGCTCCTCAACTTGGTCATCGATGACTTGGACTGAGCAAGTTTGGAGGTGACTCCGGCCTGGGAAGAGCGACATTCCCGAGGGCCGCGCGGCCATTGGAGGGACCTGGACAGGATGGAGCGTTGGGAACCCCATGAGGATCAACAGGGACAAGGTCCTGCCCCTGGGCGGGAAGAACCCCAGGAAGAGGGAGGGATGAGGGGTTGACCTGCTGGAAAACAGCTCCATGGAGAGGGATTGGGGAGTCCTGGGTGACAACGAGTTGCCCATGAGGCAGCAACGTGTGCTGGTGGCCAAGAAGGCCAATGGGATCCAATGGGATCCAATGGGATCCAATGGGATGCAGTGCGATCCAATGGGATGCAATGGGCTCCAATGAGATCCAATGGGATGCAATGGGTTGCAATGGGCTCCAGTGGGCTCCAATGAGATCCAATGGGATGCAATGGGTTGCAATGGGATCCAACTGGATCCAATGGGCTCCAATGGTATCCAATGGGATGCAATGCGATCCAATAGGATGCAATGGGTTGCAATGGGATGCGATGGGCTCCAGTGCAATCCAATGAGTTGCAATGGGATCCAATGGGATCTAAGGGGCTCCAATGGGTTGCAGTGGGATGCAATGGGCTCCAATGGGTTCCAATGGGATCCAACGGGCTCCAATGGGATCCAACGGGCTCCAATGGGATGCAATGGGCTCCAATGGGATCCAATGGGATGCAATGGGCTCCAATGGGTTCCAATGGGATCCAATGGGCTCCAATGGGATCCAAAGGGCTCCAATGGGATCCAATGGGATGCAATGGGCTCCAATGGGTTCCAATGGGATCCAACAGGCTCCAATGGGATCCAAAGGGCTCCAATGGGATCCAACGGGATCCAATGGGATGCAATGGGTTGCAATGGGATCCCATGGGATCCAATGGGATCCCATGGGATTCAACGGGATCCAATGGGATTCAACGGGATCCAATGGGCTCCAATAGGATCCAATGGGCTCCAATGGGATGCAGTGGGATGCAGTGGGATGCAGTGGGATCCAACGGGATCCAATGGGATCCAACGGGATTCAACAGGATCCAATGGGCTCCAATAGGATCCAATGGGCTCCAATGGGCTCCAACGGGATCCAGTGGACTCCAATGGGCTCCAACGGGCTCCAGCGGGATGCAATGGGCTCCAGTGGGCTCCAATGGGATGCAATGGGATGCAATGGGATCCAATGGGATCCAATGGGATTCAATAGGATCCAATGGGCTCCAATGGGCTCCAACGGGCTCCAACGGGATGCAATGGGCTCCAGTGAGCTCCAATGGGATCCAATGGGATCCAATGGGATGCAATGGGCTCCTGGCTGCAGCAGGAGGAGCGTTGCCAGCAGGTCCAGGGTGGGATCCTGCCCCTCTGCTCCGCTCTGAGGGGGCACCTGGAGCATCGGGGGCAGCTCTGGGCTCTCCAGGACAAGAGGGACCTGGAGCTGCTGGAGAGGGACCAGCGCAGGGCCACGAAGATGATGAAGGGACTGGAGCATCTATGGGATGAGGAAGGACAGAGCGAGCGGGGCCTGTCCAGCCTGGAGAGGAGAAGGTTGAGACGGGATCGGGTCAACATGGTCAAGTACCGGAGGGGAGAGTGTAGGGAGGAAGGGGCCAAACTCTCCTCGGTGGTGGCCAGTGACAGGACAAGGGATAACGGGGACAAGTTGAACCCCAGGAGGTTCCATCTCCATGTGAGGAAGAACCTCCAAACCCACCTGGATGTCACCGTGTGTCCCTGCTCCTGGTGTCCCTGCTGGAGCAGGGGCTGGACTGGGTGATCCCGAGAGGTCCCATCCCACCTCCACCATTCCGTGATGCTGCGAAACAGCCAAATTCGAGTGATTTCAACAGCAAAATGTAGATTTTTAGTATTTAATATATTTTTTTATTTATAACCCATTTAACCTTAAAATTATTACTTACAAATATCTCCAAATAAGTCTTCCCCACACCTTTAGTTTCTACCTGTAACATTTTATTTTTCAGCACATTCTTGAGCTGCCATTAACAGTTTTCATTACAAAATACCGCGAAAAAGGGTGTCCCATTAGGTTAACAAAGAGGAAAAACAGATTTAAAGAATCTCCTGGTCGTATCCATAGAGATTTTAATGGAATGGGGATTCCGACTGGGTGGAATACAAATGATGTGGGTGTCTCCTCGCTTTTCGGGACAAACTGGGGACATTTGAACCCAACACATTGAATCTTGCACTCTGTAACTTTTCCATTTATCGAGAATATTTTTCTGTCACTTTTAAACTTATATTTCAGTATTTATTTATTTAGTAATGGGTACTGATTTATCTATTTATATAATATGAATACATACATATATATATATAAAACATACTACATATATTTTATATTTTATATTTTATGTTTTATGCTACATATTACATATTGCATACTATACATTATATATGTGTTATATATTATGTTATATATTACATTTTTAATATCACATATTGTATAATTATATATAATTATTATATAATCATATATTATAAATATTACATATATACATATATACATATATTGTATGTAATATATGTATAATATAAATATAATATTAACATATATTATATAATACACATATAATATATATAATTATATTATATATAACATTTACACATGCATTTTATAATAGTTTGTATATATAAAAATATCTAAACATATAATAATATATATATTTTTAAGTTATATATATTTATCTTTCTTTAAATATATGCATACATATATATATATAAATATATACATAATTTATTTAGTAATTAAAATTTAGCATCTATTTAGTAGTGGATAGCACATCTCTTGCCCAACTCAACAGCGTCCTACATCTCGGTTTAGCCATTCCCTGGGAATTTTCTTCTAGTTGAGACAGCAACGATAGCAAAAATAATCCTTTTGTTGCCCTTCCTGATTGCAGACATTGGATCCTTCCTTCACTCTTCCCCATTTTCCTGGTTTTCCCATTTCCTCCCTGATCCGGCTCCCTTTATTTCGTAGTTATTCCTGTCCGCTCTGTTCCAGCCTCTCTCCCGCTTGTGCAGGAAGAGCTTCGCTTCCAGGATGCGCCGGATCCGCCGCTTCCCGTGGCCGGTTTTCCAGCACAGGGACGATCCGCACTGTGTGGAACAGGAATGGGGAGGCCGCGGCCACCAACGGCTCCAACTTCCCCGCGGTCGGATCCATCCCCGGATTGATGGGAATGGGGATGGGAAGGGAAAGGGAGGAGAGTCTGGATTGATGGGAAAGGGGATGGGGATGGGGAGGGAAAGGGAGGAGAGTCTGGATTCATGGGAATGGGGACGGGAAAGGGAGGAGGGTCCAGATTCATGGGGATGGGACGGGACTGGAAAGGGAGGAGGGTCTGGATTCATGGGAATGGGCATGGGACGGGAAAGGGAGGAGGGTCTGGATTCATGGGAATGGGGATGGGAAGAGAAAGGGAGGAGAGTCCGGATTCACGGAAATGGGGATGGGAAGAGAAAAGGGGAATAATCTGGATTCACAGTAATCCATCCTATCCTGCCATCCTCTTACCTGCATGGCTCTGAGCTTCCCAGAAATCTGGAAAAATGGAAATATCCACAATTATTTTATGAAACTCTGGTCAGTAAAACAGCCCTCAAACCAAAGGGCTTTGACCTACTCCATGCAGTTGCCATACCCCTTATTCCACTTTTATTTTATTTTATTTTATTTTATTTTATTTTATTTTATTTTATTTTATTTTATTTTATTTTATTTTATTTTATTTTATTTTATTTTATTTTATTTTATTTTATTTTATTTTTGGCTTTTTCTCCTCCTTATCCCACCAATAATTCCCCAGCATTTTAATATGACTTACCCAGCTCGGGTTTAATTTGATCTGAAAGGTAAAGACATTCCAGTCACTGACCCTTGTTTTGAGATTCCATTAAAATAGTAAAATGACAGAGGAAAAGCATGGAAGAGGACAGAATTCTGCAATTTTTACCTGCAAAATGACAGAGTTCTGCAATTCTGCAGACTTTTTTATTCAGAATGTAAAATAAAGAGTGTTTTTCATCTTACCAAAGCGTTCTCGGAGTAGAGATTTTGCTGTTAAAAGAATATAATGAATGAGTAAAGCAAAAACACAAGGACAAAATAGGTAAGTTTGGTAAAAATGACTGTGGAATTATTGTTTCAACATAATTATTGTGCATAATTATGTGGAAAATTTCTATCATTAGGATAAAAGTAGGATAAAACTAGTTATAACCCTTTATCAGTAACATGAAAATGTTCTTTTTTTTTTAGTTTTTGCACAAATCTGTTAAGAATTCATCAGCATCCTGAGTTTAGAAAATAGTTAAAATTTCACATTTTTTTTCACATGTCATCTCTTTAATGACATTTACTTTGGAGCTAGGAGAAAGGAGTCCTCAATAATCCCCAGATTTCATGCAGTTTCCATGAAGAAAAATGTCAAAAATGGCCAAAACAACAAAAAAACCCGGTGGCTGTAGATTAGCTTAATAGGTTTGTTACAAAACATACTCTGTGCATGAAGGAGGAAGGTAAAGATCATTTATATGTAAAATCATAATATAATAATAATATAATATAATATAAAATGCTTTCAAATACAAAATATAAATATAAAATATTTTTATATATTTTATATATAAACTATACATAAATATTTATATATTTATATAAAATATAATGTAAGTATAAAATATATAGAAATATAAATATAAAATTTATTGCTTAAAATATAAAAATATTTTTAAAAATAAAATAAAATAAAATAAAGAAAATAAAGTAAAATAAAATATTTTTTTTCAAAAAATAATTAAGCAGACTGGCCTATGTACAGATGACAGGATTTCATCCATCTCATTTCTTTTTTTAATTAGAAGGAAATTTACCTCTTTTATTTGCAGTTTTCTGTCTCTCTAAGATAATCAGCACATAGAAAAGAAGGAAATAAACCAGGTTAAGGGGTGCTATGGGATATAACATGGAAATGGAACGTTACAGACTGGATTTTCAGGTATTTCACAGGAGGATTTTAATGATTTCAGTTGATTTTTGCTTCCACTTTTGACTACTTGGCCATCAAACCAACCTGCTGGGCAAAACCATTTGGGCATCTCTTACCTAACTTCGACTTCAGTTGTTCTTTTTCTAGAAAAGATAGTAGAAATAGATAAAAAATATCTAGAAAAGTTCATTCATAGAAAACATTCTAGAAAACATCGAAAACTTTTACATCTATATCTATATCTATATCTATATCTACTATATATTTCATATTTACATGTATTATATCTATATATTATATTATATTATATCTATATTTATATTATATCTATATTTATATTATCTATATTATCTATAGCTATTTATATCTATATCTATATCTACTATCTATATCTATTTATCTATATTTATTATATTTATATTATATCTCATTTTACCAATTAAGACTTGAGTAGTTTGAAAGAAGATGGAAAAGTTGTCGTACACCTGAATTTTGATTCCTTGCAAAATTTTACATTTTAGCATCATTTCTAGTGCGAAGGATTTTTACCTTTTTCCATTGCGGTCTTCGCTTTTACTGAAAAATGGAGAAAATCAGAAAATGTTGCTTATTCTTACGGAAGAAAATTATACGTTGAGAGAAATAAGTGGAGATTTTATTCTGCTTTAACCCAATAAACATCCTGTTGGACCCAGATTTTACTCTAAAACTAAGACGTTTATCATTTCAAGAAGATACAAAAAAAAGAATAGCAAGAAGTGGGACTATTCAGCCCATAGAAGAGAATGACTCAGAGAAAGATCTTAAAAACATTTATAAATTTATAAATATCTGATAGCAGGATGTAAAATGGATGGGGATAAACTCCAAATTCAAGTCTATGATTCTGTGAAACTTCTAGATGCAGATAAGGCTGCTAACTATTTCTTTAATATAAACAAACTCCACCCCCAGCATATTTTCATAATATTTAGATTCATTTTCTTCATTTCTTACCTGAGTTTACTGTTCTCTTGTGGTTACCTGTTGTTAATAAAGAAATAAATAAATTAGTATGTGTTATTCTGGGAAAATGGCATGATATTTTCTCAATTTGCTTTTCCCACCCCTTTGGAGTTCCCGCTTCGGAATTGGGTTATTACGAAGTTGCTGATGATTTTGGTTGTGAGTTTTTGTTAACAGTCCTGGGTTTCACTATTAAGTTGGCCAAAATAAGGTACGAAGAAATACTTACTTCGCAGTTTACAAAATGTGGAGAAAATAAGGACCATGCTGAGACATAGAATTACCAGGAAGACAGCCAGCCATTTGGAAATGGATGGAAAGAAAACATCTGTAAAGATAACCAAAAGGAGTTATATGTTTTTAAGATGTTGAAATTATCAGTAAAACTATTGTGATCATACTCTTTTTTTTTTTTTCAGTTCTGTGAAACACATTTATTAAATTACATTTATTAAATGGTCTGGTCATGTTTTTCTTAGCTATGGCCTTTTAGAGTGTTCAGCTATCACCAAAGAAACATGGCATTTTTATATGTCTTTACAGTTGTATTTTTAATCCATTTTGATTCAGCGCCTGTAAGAGGACTGGATTGAATTTGAAAAGAAGAAAAAAGAAAAGAAGAAAAAAGAAAGAAGAAAAAAGAAAGGAAAAAGAAAAACAAAAAGAAAAAGAAAGAAGAAAGACGAAAGAAGAAAAAAGAAAGAATGAAGGAGAGAAGAGAAAATAAAGAAGAAAGAAGAAAAAGGAAAGAAGAAAGAAGAAAAAAGAAAGAAGAAAAGAAAGAAGAAGGAAGAAGGAAGAAGAAAGAAGAAAGAAGAAGGAAGAAGGAAGAAGAAAGACGAAAGAAGAAGGAAGAAGAAAGACGAAAGAAGGAAGAAGAGAAAAGAAAGAAGGAAGAAGAAAAAGGAAAGAAGAAAGAAGAAAAAAGAAGAAGAAAAAAGAAAAAAGAAGGAAAAAGGAAGAAAAAAGAAAAGAAGAAAGAAGGAAAAAGAGAAGAACAGAAGAAAGAAGAAAAAGAAAAAAGAAAAAGGAAGAAAAAATAAAAAAGAGAAGAAAAAGAAGGAAGAAGACAGAAAAAAGAAAAAAAAGAAAAGAAAAAGAAAGAAAAAGAAAGAAGAAAGAAAAAAGAGTGAAATTATTCACATCCGGACTCTTTTCAGGTGAGAACGAGATTCACTAAGCTCTGTCAAAGGCTGTGCAGTAAACTAGAGAAAAAGATAGAGAACTTTTGATGAATGACCTTTTTCTCCACCACTACACCCTGAATTTGGGGACACATCTCCAGGACATAAAAATGGAAGACTTTTCATTGACTTTTCATTGATTTCACCCACCTGAAATCAGGACTCGGGATTCGCTCGTTGTGTTGAGTAGAGTGTTGACTATCCTGCAGGAGACTTCCCTATCAGATCCTGGTTCCAGGTTCATGGAAGTGACAACACTGTACAGGCCTCCGGGTGTCATCGTTGTCTTCGTGGTTGATTGTTCCTTCCGGATCTGGTCTTGACTATCCAGCCAAACAACCCTGGGTTCAGGAAACCACCCTTCCGTGTGACAGGCGAGGCCGATGCTCCCCTTCGCATGATTCCTCAGGAAAATGGAAGGCACAACACCTCTACCTACAGAAACAAAATATAGTCTCCATTTTCAGCACTGCTGAGTGAGGAAAATTGCCCATTTTTTGAGAGAAATGCTTTAATTTAACACTCTTTTAAAAATATTGCATGAAATTGCACAGAAAGACTTTTCTGAACTTGAACTATGACAGATTTGTAGGCCCTGAAGTTGCTTTCTTCATGCTCTGCAGTTTATCATGGCCAGAAACTACCAAATTGAGAATAAGGGAAGAGTTAACGGAGGGTACAACAGATTATGCTAGCTGGGGACTGCAGTTCTGGAAGGAGGTTGCCAGGGGAATTAATGTAAGAAAAAAAAATCTGTAAAATTATAGATATTGGTGGATTGAAGGAAGCCTACGAAGAAATAATGCATTCATGAAAACAAAATATTAGTGTTAGAGTCATTGTTTCAAGTACAGCTACTACTGCCATGGTGCAGATGAGGTCTATGGAGGTCTACGGAGGTCTATGGAGGCCTATGGAGGTCTACAGAGGTCTATGGAGGTCTGCAGAGGTCTATGGAGGTCTACAGAGGTCTATGGAGGTTTATGGAGGTCTATGGAGGCCTATGGAGGTCTACGGAGATCTACAGAGGTCTATGGAGGTCTACAGAGGTCTATGGAGGTCTACAGAGATCTATGGAGGTTTGTGGAGGTCTATGGAGGCCTATGGAGATCTACGGAGATCTACAGAGGTCTATGGAGGCCTATGGAGGTCTACAGAGGTCTATGGAGGTCTACGGAGGTCTATGGAGGTTTATGGAGGTCTATGGAGGCCTATGGAGGTCTACGGAGATCTACAGAGGTCTAAGGAGGTCTACAGAGGTCTATGGAGGTCTACAGAGTTCTATGGAGGTTTATGGAGGTCTATGGAGGCCTATAGAGGTCTACGGAGATCTACAGAGGTCTATGGAGGTCTAAGGAGGTCTATGGAGGTCTACATCTCATTTTCTGAGATGCATCTTCTCTGGCTTGAAGATGGTTCATCTTCCTTTTTGTTTATTGAGAGCTTATACCATGATGGTGTAGAATACTAGGACTCCACATTCGAGAAGGTCTTTTCTAATTTTACGCTCTTTTGGAAGCGACGCACCCCACATTTATCTAATAGAAATTTCTTCTTCTGTATCAGGGAAAGCAAAAAGAAATATTTGTTCCCTTCCAAGACAATCACACCAACTGAAGCTATCAGATGTTTATCAATTAATACACTGAAATGGAAATTGCCACAGAGAAGGTCCAAACTGGCTCTGATAGAGACATTAATTCAGAGAAAACCAAATGAAATCAAAAATATCTCTCATATTCTTTCCATAAACACAGGGAATAAATCAAATTATATTGAAAATGAATTTGCTAAGTCAATAATCAATACTGAAATGAAATTACATGCTGATTCCCTAAGTCAATAATCAATGTGGATGTTTCTGTTCAGGTCTTTGCATATGTTAAAAGAGAGAATAGACACTGACCGGCCACCTGGAGTTCAATGAGCCCATCATGGTGTTGGTTGTCAAAAGAGACCAGACAAGAATATGATCCCTTGTCCGAGTTCCTGACATTCTTCAAGTGCAGAGACATGTTCCCAGCTCCGAATTCACCGTGGAAAAACTCTGTCCTGCCTTGGTATCGCTCATCTTGGATCTCTTTTTTGGTTTTTCCATCGTATCTGCTCACGGTTATTTTTTCAGATTGTTCATTAAATGTCCACTGGACGGAAAATACCTCCGGAATGTGCTCTGCTACCACGTGGCAAGGCAGAACGACCCCTTCTCCAATGACTCCAGTGACCGTAGTATAAGGAAGGGAGCTCACCGATTGACCTGGATGGAGATATAATTGCATTTTCTACCTATTGCAGTTGTTTATGTTGGTGCATTATGTGCATTTTGCTTTTTGTTTTTGCCTTTTTTAATTTTGGCAACTAATAGAACCAATAGTTGTATCAGTTGGAGAGGAACCCAAAATAAAAATAAAAAAATAACACGGCAGATAAAGCAAATTTATCAAAAAAAAAATTCCAGATGAGATTCAGCTGGTGCCCAAACAATAGGACCTAGTGTCATTTGAAATGCAAGATAACTTAGGGTGACTATCTTGATGTTGGATGTCCAAATTTGATACTTCTAAAGTTATATGACATGCATGTTTGAAAGGGAGAAATAAGACAAATCCACAGAATTCCAAAGAAGTCATCACAGCAAATTAACTATATTCTGTGATATGTTACCAATCCATCATGCAACATCCATGGAAACAATTGGAAATAATTGCAATTATATATTCAGTGTATATTCAGGAAATAATTTAGATATCATAAGAATTATATCTGCACTATATCTATATCTGAATTATGATATTCTTATTAAGAATAAGAATTTAAGAGTTTGAAAGTCAAAAATCTGCATCAATCTCTAATCATATTTGCCAGCTCCAGTTGATGAGTGATATCATATACATCATATACAATGGCACTAGATGTCTAAATTTAGGTATCTCAATAGTTCACAGAGTAGAATTCAGGATAGGATACCCTAACACAGACGTCCATAAGGAGATATTTGCATTTCCACTGACTAGATTCCTCCTATAGATAGTGTAGATAGAGCCTGTTCATTACATCCTATAGTAGAAACCTACCTTCATTCACTGAAATTCTAAATTCCAGTTAGTCTGTTCTTTTCATGGAATACCGTTGCTTGAACATATGATCTTGGGCCACCTTTGATGCCTTGAGGTACCCTACACATAGGACCAGCGGATCCAAAAATGGGCAACCAACTCTGGAGCTGAATCCAACACCTTGGACCCAGTTCAGTTGACTGCACCAGAGTGTCTGGTGCTACTTAACTCCCCTTAAATCATCCCATTTGGCCTTCATTCACCAGAAGGTCAAAGTTTCCTGTAGGCCCTATCATATCTTCCACCTTATGCTGATATCTCAGCTACCTTAACAGATTTCAGATTGCCCCATGTGCTTATATCCAGCAAGTGTTTATATATTATCCAAGTTTTTTTTAAAAAGAAGTGTACTCATGTACATTCTTTTAAAAAAACTTGGCTCATAACTAAACAATTGCTGGATATAAGCACCCCTGGGGAATTCTGAATCCTGTAATCGGACGTGGTGTATGCTGAAAAGTCAATATATGAAGAGCTGTCAACCACTGAAATTGGGAACCCATCAATAACCAGACTTCAGGTGAAATTATCGTCCGACTCCTCTGGTCCCTTCACATGTTGAAGCCAAGACAACAAGTGTAAGTGCAGAGAGAGCTCAATGTAGCAGGGAAAAATGAGAATAAACTTATGAATTATGGGGTTGATACTAGAAAAGGAGAAAGGATTGCAAAGTGGTTTTTCTTTCTACGTCTTCCTACCAATTTTTCAACATTCAGTAAGTGTTGCAGGAGACCTGTACTTCACTCACACTCAGTTTACCTGTCCATACTTACCACTGTCTTCCATGAATCCCCTTTGCCTTTGCTGACAAATTTCTCCATCCAGTGAAGTTAAAAGTATTTCGTAATCTCTATCAATTTTACCAGACAGATCCTTTTCCTTTTCCTTTTCCTTTTCCTTTTCCTTTTCCTTTTCCTTTTCCTTTTCCTTTTCCTTTTCCTTTTCCTTTTCCTTTTTCCTTTTCCTTTTCCTTTTTCCTTTTCTCTTCCTTTTCCTTTTCCTTTTCCTTTTCCTTTTTCTTTTTCTTTTTCTTTTTCTTTTTCTTTTTCTTTTTCTTTTTCTTTTTCTTTTTCTTTTTCTTTTTCTTTTTCTTTTTCTTTCCCTTTTCCTTTCCCCCTTTCCCTTCCTTTCCCTTTCCCTTTTTTTTTTCCCTTTCCCTTTCTCTTTCCCTTTCCTTTTCCCTTTCCCTTTCCCTTTTTCCCTTTCTTTTCCTTTTCCTTTTTTTTATTTTTTTCCTTTCTTAATAGAAAAAAAAAACCAAAGCACTTATTAATGAATTTCTAAGAACAAGACTGTGACTGTACTGATATCCCCATTGAACTACCTCAATGAAACAGAAAGAAATACAAAGCTTAGGAAATTGGAAGCTGTCAAATTTCCACCCAAGATCCTGACTCTCAAAATCACCACCGAGCCAGTCCTAGAGCATTCCTCAAAGAAAAGGTAACTTGAACTGATCAGTGAGTTGAAATGGCATAACATCACTAAATAAAAGACTTCATTTTCAAAATTATTATAACCAGGGCCTTTTTTCCTTTTTTTGCCTGCAAAATGTGCTACCGGTTTTGTTTTTCCCATGCTAACACTTACCGATGAGCCCATCAAACAAAACATAAGCACCTTTTCCCATATTATTTCTACTAAATAATATCATTTTAGTAAAAAAATCTATGCCAATACAATGTTTAAACACATCTTCTTCCCAGGACGTGCACTCTCTGGCAGCTACAGAATAGTTGAAATTTTAGCTGCTAGGGATTTTAACTGAATTTTTCCTGATTTCCAGTTTTTAACAGGCACTTAAAAGCTACTCCTAATAGAATTTCTGTAGTCTAATTTTGGTCTGTTCCAGGATTTAAGTATCACTATGTTGAGAAAATTCTCCTATGTCCTTGACTTCTCACATTTATTTTTAAATGTAGAGAACAGCATATCCACTTTCTTTTCTGAAGACGATTTTCCCTATTTGAATACTTTTCTCAAAAGTATTCCTGAGTCTAACGAAGCAAAACCAATGAAACAACAAACAAAGAAAAAATCCTCATGACTTCCTAAGACTATTTTTATTTTATTTTATTTTATTTTATTTTATTTTATTTTATTTTATTTTATTTTATTTTATTTTATTTTACTTTATTTTATTTTATTTTATTTTATCTTTATTTTATTTTACTTTATTTATTTTTATTTTTATTTTTATTTTTTCCCCTTACATCTCCCAACACTGGAAAAATTCAAGTGCTCTCAAAGAAAGAAATTTGAACAAGCAACAATAATGCAACCCCAGCAGGCAAGTTAATTTCTGCAAGCAAAACCCATTAAATCCATATGAATTCACCAAAGTATCATGGAAAATGTGGTGGTTTTTATTTATGGATTTAGCAAAAGCGTCATTTCTTACCTGATCAGTAAGGACCATACGACCTCTGTATGGCGTATGGTTGTGGTGAACCTTTGGTCTCATATCTTTATTGCCACTGAAGTCCGTGACTGCAGATTCAGCATCCAATAGGGCTGGAGAGGCTCAAACAATCTGATCAGGGGAAAAAGTACATGTCAAGATCCATGTTGCAAGACCAAAACACATTTTTTCCCATATTTTCCTTTTTATGTTCTTCTTATCTTGAACAACAGTGACAAAACACTAAATGTAACTTTTCTACTTCAGTTTGCCCAATTTCTGGCTGTTCTGTAAACTCTGGAAACTGCTGCCCCTTTTTCCCACATCTTGATTTTATAGAAGTTCCTTGAAAAATGGGTACCTAAGACCCTCTTTTTTTGCCTTTATAATAAAATGCCTTATGTCTTTCGTTTTTTTGGCCAGTTTTTCTTTTTACAATCATGACAATAGAAAACCTATTATTGACTGAAATATCCAAAATATTTACTAGAATTTACCAGATTTGTTCATATTCTTTTAAACAAAGGTGTCATTTTGGAAATCAAGGTTATGAAGACACGCTGTGCCAATCACTTCCATCCTAAAAACTATTGAGGTCAATTCTCTCAATTTTAGCTGAATGTGGAGTAGTAAAGTTTCTCAAAGCTATCACATTTTTGTAATGCTAAGAAAACTAAAACAAAAAGAGCAAAAAAAGACACATTTCATAGGAAGATAAGGGGCAAAAGAGTGTCTTCGAATACAAGATTGGGGTTTATTCAACATCCAGGCCAAGAAAAGACCCACAGAGCCAAGACAAGGGCATGATCAGGGTCAGTTTTGGACCTACTCTCCTATTTCCTCCTAGAATAACTTAAAAATAACTTAATAATGAAACTATTTAGCTAATAACTAAATAACTGAAAACAACTAAAAATTCTTTACTGCAGAACATGCAGCAGATCCCAAAAAAGATTTTGAAGGGCATGAGACAGTTTTGCAAATGCCTGTTCTGCCTTTCCAAAGGGAGGGAGCATTTGCCTGAAAATCACCCTGATGAGTGGAAGAACCCAAAGTGAAATCAAAAAATTAAATAAGATCAAGACATTTTATGAAAAAGGTCTATGGAGGAAAGAAGGATCACCAGCGGAAAGGAGTGTTGGATATGTGAAGTACCAACTGAAATGAAACAGTGGATATGTGTTTTAGGAGGAGGTTGTCCTAAGTATCACAGGAAAAATAGGAAGGAGCCTATGGATTTATAAACCCTTGTTGGATTATGGATTTATAAACCCTTGTGGATTATGGATTTATAAACCTTTGTGGTTTATGAATTTATAAACTTTTATGGATTTACATAGACGTTTGTCCATCTGTTGCTGTTCTGCATGTAGCACTCGGAGATGAAGGAAAGTCTGGAGAAATGACGACTTCCCTGTGGTAGAGGGGAATCATTAGACATCATTTAACCTCACAAATTCGTGATTCCCTGTGAGATGATCCATGAGCGCTGAGGGAGGTGGCACGTATTGGTGTTAGGCTCCCCTCCGTCATCTTTGGAAGGCCCTGGAGAACGGGAGAGGTCCCTGAGGGTTAGAAGAGAGTCAATGTCACTCCAGTCCTGGACAGGGTGCAGAGAGGAACCTCATGAAGTTCCAAATGGGCAAGCGCGGGGTCCTGCACGTAGGGAGGATCAACCCCATGAACCAGCACAAGGCTGGGGCTGCTTGAAAGCAGCTCTGCAGAGGAGGATCTCGGTGACCTGGTGGACAAGCTGACCATCAACATGCGCTTGTGACAAGAAGGCCAATGGCATCGTAGGGTGACGCATTAAGAAGAGTGTTGCCAACAGGTCGAGGAAGTTGGTCCTTCTCCTCTGCTCAGGGTGTTAAGGGAGGATGTTAAGGGGATGGAGCCAGACTCTTTTCAGCGGTTGCCACCAATGGGGCAAGAGGCAGTGGCCGCAAGATGAAACACGGGGAGTTCTGCCTGAATGTGAGGAAAAACTTCTCGATTTTCTCTCTTGACTCTCTGACGTGACTGTTGAGAGTAGCAGAGCACTGCAACAAGTTGTCTGGAGGGGCTGTGAGTCCCTAGAAATACCCCAAACCCGCGTGGACGGGATCCTGTGCAATGTGCCCCAGGTGACCCTGCTTGAGCAAGGGGGTAGACTAGGTCTCCAGAGGTTCCTTCCAACTTCAATCACTCTTTGATTCCTTTATTCTTCCATAGGCAAATGGTCTTGAAGTCATCTTCGTTAATGCCTATGTTGATGCCTGTAACTTGCTGATTTTTAAGTTCTCTTCAGGACTGAAGAAGCTCAATCAATGTGTTTTGAAACCAAAAACTTGCACAAGAGCTTTGTAATGAAGCTGTGGAATTCACCCCATCCATGATGAACCCACCTAGCAAATTGGATATGCAAAGACTTGACTTCCTAAAGGGCTGTAGATGGAGAAAAAATTGCCTGAAATCCCTGCAATATTTAGGGTTTCTTTTCAGGAGGACCATTTGTATCATCAGGGTTGGAATGGGACTTTCAATGCCCAGGAATGTCATCTTCTGCCCAGGAGATTTTTTTTAATGGTCCAAGCCAAAGACCTTAAAGTTTTCAGAAATAATTTCTCCATCCCACTGAATTATTTCGATCTTGCAGGAATGTTGTGGGACTGATCAATTCTGATGCTGTTGACTCACATCATGAGTAACCTGCTATATAACAGGAAAAAGCTTAAGTTGAACAAAAAACTCTTAAGTTATTTCTTTCTTCATGCATTTTTTTTCTCAATTTTATGGCAGTAATTTTCAGCCATATTGGAAAAATGGGATCCAAGGGTATGAAATATAACGTTCTGCTGCACTTTGGGTCACGGTGCTTAGAGAAAGCAAGTTTTTGGCCATCTCTTACTAAAGGCTGCTGAGATGTGCAGATATTGACTGGAATATTGCACCTACCCAAGGTCAATGAGCTGTAAAAGATGAAAGATCATTTTTTTTATTATGATTTATTAACTTTAGAGTGCAGGTTGATAGAGTCTATCCCTGTATAAATAAGGAAAGCGAAAGTCTGCAGGTATCTCGAAAGGGCAAAGTCTACCCACTGCCATAACCCACGATGAATTTAAAATGGATTCTTTGGATCTTGCTATTCCGGTAAGGAATTAAAGCCGGGGTGAAACAGAGGGGCTGCCCAGAGAGGGTTTTGGGGGGATTTGCATGAATATTGAGCCAATAGTTTGTTACTTGCAGCCCACGGGGAATTATTTCATTTTGGAATTAAAAAGGGGTCCTTTCTTGCCCGGATCTTTGGGTTATGTTCCGGTCATTTGTGGGCGCCATTTTAATGATATGATAAAAATCTTTAAGTTCCATTTTGCTTACAACCTGAGTGAAAAGAATAAAATTATCTTCTTCACTAAATCTGAATAATATAAATATAATTTATGATTACAGTTTTTCAGCAGCTGCTGTGGGTCAGCAACTTTTATTAAAAAGAAGCTCAATCATGGAAATGTTACTAATATTATAACAAATAAATAACTAAAAAACTAATAAAAATAACTAATAAAACCCAATAAAAATGACTAATGCTGTTTTCTAGGTAGCTTGAAGGAGATGGTATGCTGAAACTGTTATAACGGATGGGATTGTGTTCTCCATGCCCCATGCTGATTCCAACACCTATTTGCACTTATAAAGAAAACTTATTTTGTTCTTTTTGTCCAAACAAGTCTATTATGATTATCTGGTGGGTATATACAGATATATTTCTCGTATATAAAATGCTTTAAGCAATCTTAGTGAACTGTGGCAGGTATAATTTAATTGCATCACATTATTTTGTGAATTCTAATCAGTAAAACAGAGGTAGATTTATATATTCACCAAGCAAAGTGCACTAAGCAAAGCAGTCCACCTCCATGTTGGGGTAGGCTGGACTTAGTAAAAGGTGAGGAATACCCCAAGTTAATTTACAAATTTACTAATTGTAAACGTGGAAACATTTTATTAAAAACAGAAATGAAATGAAAAAGTCTTTTATTATTATTATTATCTTCTAGCACTTTTAAAGATCCTTTCTGGAAATGCTACTGCTTCCTCCATGAGGATTCCCATTAAAAAAAGCTTTTTTGATTCAACATTGTGTCACTTCATAGCCTACAATATAGAGAGAAACACGTGGCTCTGCTTCTTTGTTCATTTTTCTCATTTTTCTTCTGTCCCTGAAAAGTTTACAGGAATCTGATAAAATTTGCCCTGCAAGTTCTGCATATTGATGTCCTCCAAACCTGCACGCTGACGGGCTGCACATTTCCCTGGGTGATGAATCCCCACATCATTATTTTCCTACAGCTAATTCACATGGTCACAGGTAAACCTAAGTTCTATTCTAACCATATTTTCATTTTAAAGGACATATAATTTATGGGGATAATAGAAATAAATTTAAAAAAGAAATTTTGGGAAGGATTTTGGCTATATATTTTTTTCAATACAATATTTGTGTCAATACTTGATTTTTTATATTTACATATATATAATTATATATACACTTATATAATATATACTTATATAATATTTGTATACTTATATAATATTTGTAGTAATGCTGTTGTTTTAAAAACACTCTATAATCCCAAGGAGATGCCCTCCATTCTCTCTACCTGTTGTTTCAAGCCAGAGCCAAGCAGGACTATTATGAAATATTAGCACATTTCCTTTCTTTGCTTTGGATTTTTATTCATATAAAATTCATATGGCCCATATATTTCTTTGCAGGCCAGTTTAAAATCATCCCTCCTGACAACCCTGTCATTGGGGTCGTTGGAACAGGAGTCATCCTGCCCTGCCAGCTGGAAGCTAAAACCATCTCCGAGCGACTTTCTATCCAGTGGATATTTGCTACAAACTCCGAAAAAATTGATGTGAGCATCTACGATGGGAAAAACACACAAGATCCAGTTACGGAAGACAAGAGATACCAGGGCAGGACGAGTTTCTTCCATACCGAGTTTGACAAGGGAAATGTGTCCCTCTACCTGAGGAATGTCACGGTCTCTGACAAGGGGAAATACACGTGCAGCGTCTTCTTCGAGAACTGGTACGATGAGGTGGTGGTGGAGCTCTCCGTGGCTGGTGAGTGCAATGGTAGAAATTTGCTACTTCTACGATTTTCTACTTCTATTACTTTCTACTTGTACTATTTTCTACTTGTACTATTTTCTACCTCTATTATTTTCTACTTCTACTATTTTCTACTTCTATGATTTTCTACTTCTACTACTTTCTGCTTCTACAATTTTCTACTTCTACTATTTTCTACCTCTATTATTTTCTACTACTATTTTCTACTTCTACTATTTTCTACTTCTACGATTTTCTACTTCTATGATTTTCTATTTCTATAATTTTCTATTTCTACTTCTTCTTCTTCTATAATTTTCTACTATGATTTTCTACTTCTACTATTTTCTACTTCTGCGATTTTCTACTTCTACAATTTTCTATTTGTATGATTTTCTACTACAATTTTCTACTTCTATTATTTTCTACTTCTACTATTTTCTGCTTCTACTATTTTCAACTTCTATGATTTTCTACTTCTACTATTTTCTACTTCTATTATTTTCTACTACTACTTTCTATTTCTACTATTTTCTGCTTCTACTATTTTCTATTGGTACTATTTTCTACTTGTACTATTTTCTACTTTTATTATTTTCTATTTCTATGATTTTCTACTTCTACAATTTTCTACTTCTATGATTTTCTACTTCTATTATTTTCTACTTCTACAATTTTCTACTTCGACTATTTTCTACTTCTGCTTTTCTTCTTCCACGTCCAGTTGCCCATAAAGACTACGGGGTACCAATTTATTGGATTCATCTCACCTACCCTTAGTCATGTGAAATTCCAACATCACTGACTTTCTGCCACCCTTTACAGAGAAATGTTGGTGAACTTTATTCTACCAGAAGGGCAAGATTGTTCCACTGCAAGACCATCTGCCAGAACCCATAGCAGCATTGCAAAAATGCAATATATATATTGCATATAAATGTCTCCGTTTTAATGTAGCGCAGGAAGAACCATTTAATCAGTGTTGAATTTGCAATTTTCTGGAGTTTGCAGACTGTGTAATCTGGAGAACACCCTTTCATTGTATATTGTTTGATCAGATAATATCTAGTTTTCTGTTTTCCTTTGATTATGTTTGCTTGTCTTTCTATAGCCACAGGTGATGGGTCGTCCGTCTTTCTGGATGGTCATGTGGGTCAGGGCATTGGCCTCACTTGCAAGTCCCAAGGATGGTTCCCAGAGCCCAGAGTCGTGTGGCTGGACAGCAAAGGAGAGATACGAAAGGAGGAAGCGATCACCCAAAACGTGAGGACATCTTCAGGGGTTTTTGACATCATAAGTTCCATGAACCTAGAACCCAGATCTGACACGGAGGTGTCCTGTAGAGTGGTCAATGACCTACTCAACACAGCATGTGAGTCCCGAGTCCTGATTTCAGGTGAGTGACTTCCAGGCACAACTATTTTCAAGACTGCTTGGTAGGCTGTTGTCCATGGTCTCTCCATTGACCCTGGAGTCATCATGGATACCCATTCCAAGCACAAACAACTAATGCAGAGACAGTGAACATGATAAGAATGGGATAACATGATAAGAACTGGATAACATGATAAGAACTGGATAACATGATAAGAAGATGGGTAACATGATAAGATGGAGAACATGATAAGAAAATGGATAACATGATAAGAAATCCACATTTATGCTGTAGATTTCTGTATATTTAAGTTGAATATTGGTCATAATGATTAATGCAGAGGTCTCATCCTCTACCATCTGAATGCACTAGATCAGTTTGGAGAGGGAGGACTTAGAAATGTTCATGGGGATAGAAAACCCCTACACTACTTCCAAAATACCCAACAGAGTGACTTAAGCAACGTGAAGAGCATATCAATAGGGAGGGCTGAATATCTGCTTCTTTACCCACTTTTCTCCATAATGCCACCATGATTATGCATGCTCTTCCCTCCAACTTGGGCTCCTTATTTAGAAAGATATCTTCACTTTAAAGGTGAAGGAGGGATAGTTATCTTTTTCTTCTGAAGCACAATAGAATATGATTCTACTTTGCCAAAATGTTTGTCTAGTGGTTCCTTAGTTAAAATAGATAATATCAATTAAATTAGTAGACAACAGAGTTTTGGCCACTATAGCCTGTCTTAACCATCTCATAATCAGTAAGTGAAAGTCTAATTGTCTATATTTTACAGATACCTTCTTTCCTTCCACTTCACCTTGGATGACGGCCTT
The DNA here is from genome assembly GCF_059628265.1 of Tinamus guttatus. NCBI lineage: Eukaryota > Metazoa > Chordata > Aves > Tinamiformes > Tinamidae > Tinamus > Tinamus guttatus. The sequence goes on from NW_028288981.1 coordinate 32,471, forward strand.
CCTTGTGCTCTTGTTTCTCAACGCAGTTCTTATTGGTGCTATGGCTTATAAGCTGAAGAGTAAGTGTCTCCATTTCCAGCACCTGATATGGAAATTTTCATCTAGAATGCAAGTGCAGTTAAAGAAAAAACAAATAAATTAAAAAAAATCTAAAAATTTAGATTAAATTGAATTTTCCAAAGCACAGGAAACTATTTTTGCATTAGTGGCTTTTTGTAAAACTTCTCATTGTGACATTATACTGAAATATTATAAATTGGCCCATTTTTTAGAATAAATAAATAAATATTTATTTTCTTGTGTTTTCCCAGGAAATTTTAAAAAGACACTGGAGGCAAGTGAGTACTGAGGGAGCCAAATATAATCACAAATGAAAATATTTTGGAAGAGAAGTTTGTGCTGCTTATTGCTGATTCAGAAATGATAGAGAAACGATAATAATGAAGATGGTTTCATAATAATGAAACGATAATAATGAAGATAATAATCAATACTTAGACTATTTGGTTTTGTTATGGGCAGAAGCGAAGTGGGGATATAATAATAAAAAATGTTTATAGCTCAACTATAGGTCAACCAAATGTTAGGTCAACATTGGTTAACAAAGCCATTTCTGCCTTGGAGAAGATGTTGCCTGTTTGGAGGTGAAAATTCTCCTTGTCTCTGGCATTTTTCCAGGTTATAAATCATAGCAGAATTATTCAATAAATGCAGTGTCTGCCTTCCAGGAGTACCTTTTTCTTCAGGTACTTCTTAGGTCTTCCAGTACTCAAACATTACTCCATTAGAAGAAATGACTTTCTCTATAGAAATAATGAATTTGGTTTTCTAGCAGTATTTGAGATTCTTTAATTATTCTTCACTTACTCTCTCACTTATTACTGCTGTTTTATTGCTTTTGTTAGTTGAAGTTTAAGGGCATGAATAATACGGCGATATAATTCTCTCTATTTTCAGAAAAAATGAAGACGAACTTGGAAGTTGGTAAATACCCTTTGAAAGCTGGGAGGATACCCTGAAATCATACATCTAAAAATACTGATTTAGGGCACTTTGATTCCTTTGACAAGAATTTCAAGAGTATTAGTCCTTTAAGTGTTAAGTCACAATTGGCCATATTGTTCTTAGTTATTAAAATGTTTTAACCCCTTCATAGGTAGATTGCACTAATAGATTGAGATATGATTTTACTAATAACCTTTTTTTTCCACTAAAGATGCCTTTGACCTATGATAATTTTCATGATATCTTTTTCTTCATAGCTGGATCAGTCACTCATATATTCCATTCTTTGTGACATATTTATCTCTGCTTCCTCACTTTATATCTCCCAAAGCTCCCAAATTAAAAATATAGACGCTAATCATAAAGGCCTCTTCACATCCTCAATACCTATTCTGATTACAAATTGAGTATAAAAAAATGATTTTAAGTAGTTGTTTGTGACCTCATAGAATAATATAAGACAAAGTTCAGTTTAAAAGTTGCTAAGATTCATAAGAGATTGGAAGTTTTACCCTATACTCGATAGTTATGTGATTTTATTACAATATATTACATTAAAAGCTATGCTCTGTTTCTTTCAGAAAAAGAAAGACTGAAGGAGGAATTAGGTAAGAATACAGTTGTTCATGTTCATATATATATATATACATATATATATACATTTCATGTTCATATATATTTGCAGCTGAAAAATGTAATATTTCTTGTCTGATCAACTTCATACATGTAGTAAATCTTCACTATCCCATACAAAAGCAAATAAGCTGGAGAATATTTCTACATGAAATAATTCTGGACATGTCTATTCCTTTCAACATTTTTTTTTATTATCAATTAAAAGATGTTTTAATTTAGATTTCCATGTACTTAATTCAGACTTAATAACTGAAGACAATGGAGTAATTTTAAAGCTCATTTTATCATTTTAACTTCTAAATTAATCCAGTGCATTAATATTTTTTCTTTTTCTTCCTCTTTTGTTGTTCGTGTTGTTTTGGATCGATTTAGATATACAGAAGGAAACAAATCAAGGAGGTAAATATAATTCCACGTGTGAAAATTAACTTATCCACAATTAATGAGTGAACATTAATTAATTAATATTTATAATAATTAAGTCATTCATTCATTAATATCAGACAGCACTGGAGGCTTAAAATGGGAACAGGGAGGCAAAGTTCAACAGCTCTAGAACATGGAAAATCTTCTACATAGATATGTGCGTTTATACCTGAATCTTATTAATACCATATGCTTTTGAGAACTAAAGTTGCCATATTTTCACACTGTAAATTTTGAAGTTAAAAAGCACGGTATTCTTCATGGGGGTAGCTGTATATTTCTGTTCTCATCTTTAATGATCTTCAGTTAACTCATTTAAGCTCTTCCTTTACAGCAAAGGTTGAAAACGAACAACGTCTTGGTAAGAAAATACGTCTTGAATAAATCTTGTATTCTTAAGAACTTTAGAAACAGCAAAGCTCGTCAGCATAGAGCCTATATATACAGCTAGTCAGTCATATATATTCCTAAATATAGTCATATATATTCCTAAAGCCCAAGGTAAATATCTCATCACAATGAGATTCTATTTCTTCCTTCAAGAAATATGGTAGGTAACGACCTCTCAGGATTAGGAACTCTTCCTTGGTTGGAAGTTCTTCATGCCCAACACCGCGACAAAGTTATCAACACATATATTGCTTCGGGTTTCATTATAAATCAAATTTTGGAAGTGTCTAATCTATTTTGAAATTGATTTTGGAAAAAGGGAAAACAAAAAGCAGAAAAAAAGTAGTAATATTAGTGTAAACGTCTTTTCTTTACAGATCGATACCGGGTTGATTTGGGTAAGTGGTTTTAAAAAAATATTGTATTGTGTTGGTGCGTTAATAGAGTAAAGTTAGCACTGATATAGAATCAGTGACATAGAGATATGGAATCACAGTGATGGCAATAACTGTACATGAGAAGACTGAATAGTTTAATCTGAGAAGTGTTTTACCACTCCAAGTTTTCACAAAACCTTAATGCCCGTTAGATTAATGTCCATGGATTCACAAGTAGATTAATGTCCATGGATTCACAGTATCCTTTTCTCCTTTTTTAGATTTCTGGGAAGCTCAGAATCGTGCAGGTAAGTTGACAAGAGGATGGATGGGGAAATGGGGGACCGGTTGGCCAAGGTATCCTGAAATGGGAGCACCCGGTTCCTAGAGATGTAGACGGAGTCAAAGACGTGTCCTCATCGGGCTTTATGTAAGGGAAACGAGGTTCAGTTGTGTGTTGGGAAGGGGGAGAAAAGGGGATTTTGGAAGGTGGCAAAATGAGGGCAACGTCAAAGCACGAGGGGGGCAATTCTGGAGAAGACAGAGCCACGTGAAACAGGAAAGAGACTCCAGAGCATGGAAGGGAAGACAGATCTGATGTGCCCTGGGAGAGGAGGTGGCTGTGGCAGCTGAAGGGGCCTCTTTGCCCATCAGCAGTTGGATGCTGCTTTGGGGACGGTTTGTAGGTTATGCTGAATTGAGGCAGTTCTGGTTTCTAGAACATCTCCCCCTCGCTCTAGTGGACGGAGGTCCCCAAGTCACCCTGCTAATTGGATTATCCTCCTTTTCCCTTCTAGTACCCATTCCTGTGAATCCAGATTACCCTCCTTTTCCCTTCTAGTACCCATCACTATGAATCCAGACTAGCCTCCTTTTCACTACTAGTAACCATCACTGGGAATTCCAATTCTCCTCCTTTTCCCTTCTAGTACCCATCACTGTGAATCTGGATCACCCTCCTTTTCCCTTCTAGCACCCGTCACCGTGAATCCCAATCAACCTCCTTTTCCCTCCCAGTACCCATTACTGTGAATCCGGATTCTCCTCCCTTTTCCTCACAGTCTCCATTCCCATGAACCCGGATCATCCTCCTTTTCCCTTGTAGTCCCCATTCCCATGAGTCTGGACTTTCCTCCTTTTCCCTTGCAGTCCCAATTCCAATGAATCCGGACTCTCCTCCCTTCCCCGTCCCCATCCCCATGAATCTGAACTCTCCTCCCTTTCGCTCCCCATCCCCATTCCCGTTAATCCGGGGATGGATCGGGCCGCGGGGATGTTGGAGCCGTTGGCGGCCCCACGTGAGGCCACGGCCTCCCCGTTCCTGTTCCACACAGTGCGGATCGTCCCCGTGCTGGAAAACCGGCCATGGGAAGCGGCGGATCCGGCGCATCCTGGAAGCGAAGCTCTTCCTCCACAAGCGGGAGAGAGGCTGGAACAGAGCGGACAGGAATAACTATGAAATAAAGGGAGCCGGATCAGGGAGGAAATGGGAAAACCAGGAAAATGGGGAAGAGTGAAGGAAGGATCCAATGTCTGCAATTGGGAAGGGCAACAAAAGGATTATTTTTGCTATCGTTACTGTCTCTACTAAGAGGAGAAAATTCCCAGGGAATGGCTAAACCGAGATGGAGGACGCTGTTGAGTTGAGCAAGTTATGTACTATCCATTGCTAAATAAATGCATAAGTAAAATTTTAAAAACGACATAACAAATTACTCTGGATAAACAGAAAACTTCCTTCATTGCTCCCTCTGAATGCTCTAAGAAGATGTATATGAAATAATGGGACACGGTTATGTGACATGATGGGAAGTTTTGTTTTTTTATTGTCAATTTGATGTGCTTCTCACTCAGCCCATTCATTCTGTTGGGACCCTTGAACATTTGTGACATCTTTGATGGACATAGCAGCCTCTTACCCTAACAAATACCACCATTCCCAAGGGAAAACTATGTAGTAGAGTTAAAGAAACTTGCACTGTCCTACTCCAAGTTTTATATGTTTTTTTCCATATTATATATCCAGCTGTTTGAGAGATCTGATGAATCAAAGGAGTTATGGTAAATCTAAGCATTAAAATGTTACTATGAGAAAAGAGGAGGAGCATGAGCCTAAATATCTGAAGGTCTCGTTAAAGCTGGAAATGTTACAGAAGCTCTTTATAATAAATTGTTTGTAAACCGGCCTGCTACCATCTGCACTTTGTTTTCATCTCATAATGCATTGTGTGACCCCCTTGATTTATCTTTGGTAGGATGAGTGAAGAAATACCATTTCTTTCAACCTCTGAACCATTCATCACGACAGAATCTCAGAGTTTCTTGCACCAGAATAGTCAGAATAATTAGAAATAGTGCAATTAGAACATCATCTCACAAGCTGATATAGTTTAAATATTTGATTTACTTGCAGTGCTGCCAGTTGGCTTTGTAAAGGAAGTGAATTTCACTTCTCTAACTAATAAAACCCCCAAAACCAGCACAGGGGAAGACTTGACTGCCTGGAGAAAGACATTTTGAGGCAGAAGAATGAGAAAAGAGGTCAGGTTTTGGAAGGTTTTTCTAAACTCTTCTGAGCAACAAGTGGGTAGAGAAGCTGCAGTTCCAACGCCAACATGGGATGAGGATTTGGAGCATGGTATTGGCATCCTATTCATGTTTTCCATGAGTCTGCTCCATGCCATGGTGCTAGCCACTCATATCAAGCAAATTATGAGGTTATAAGAGTTTCGCTATGCACTAGAGTTTGGAAATTTCTCATCACCAGCATGAGGTTCCTCACGATGCAAAGCTTTGCTGACATCCTGCTGTCACATTGGTGGTGACATGATATGTTGCAGACTAAACCATTCTATGGCCTCTAAGTGACCTAGAGAGTCTTCTTTTCTTGGGCTAGACCTTTTGGCCATGAGGAGAACCTAAAGATACCAACTGAGCTGGAGATATCAACAGTGCAGACACTTAAACTGACCAGATCTGAATGGAAGACATCTAGACATATATAGACATATATAGAGCCCAATCCTGTTTTTGTCCTCTGAACAAGCTGGAATCTATTATGTAAAAATGTTCATAAATATATCTCTTGTTCCTCTCTCAAATTCCTCATTATTTTGGGGAAAAAAAAAAAGGTCCTCCAATTACTGTTCTCCCATTAGCTTAGAAACTCTCCTCCTACTTAGTACTATTCCTACTACTACTACTCCTATGCTACTCCCAGTTTGATCCCATTACCCTTCTCCCCTTTGTGGAGAATTGCTCCTCCTACTTCCGTCTGTAACTGATTCGGTCTGTTTGCTTCTTCCTGCATTTTTTAAAAATCACATAGCCAGGAGAACTCTTCTGACAGGTAAGAACACAAGGCTTTTTCCTGCTGGAGAGAATATATATATTTAAAGTGTCTTTTTGGTCAGGCAAATTGTATTAATTCTTAGCAAAAGACAACTCGATATTAGAGCAATAAGAAGGAACAGAGAGTATATTAATAACAAATCCTCGGTATATTTCTGTCAGTTAATCACATAGTGTTTTGATATTTTACTGCTGATTTTAATTCATTGTCCTATTATTTTGTTGAAAAAAGTCGTGTTCACTGTTATGAAATGGTAAGCATCTATAAAAGTATATAACATAGAAATATTGAGCATAACAAAAGGTAAGGGGGTGGCAGATGGAGAAGTTTATGCACAACAGTGATACTCAAATGTTCTTTTTATTAATTTTTTCCACTCTTTTGAAATCTTAAATGGTTGAAATGAATATGTTAATACTCTGTCCTTCTGGCAGGCTCTAATGGAAAGATCTTATAAGTGAGAGCTTTCCAATGGGAATGATTTCTTCTGAACTGGACAAGAATGTGCAGAATTTTCTGTTTTTATAAGTAGTTGTGCTGCTCTGAGGAATAGCTCTGCACTTCTGCACTATTCAGAAAAACAGAGAGAAAAGACTGACTTGGGGGTTCATTCTTACCCCTTCACCTGCCTTTCAGGTGATCCTTGTGGTGTGCAGCATTTTTTTGCACTGTGCCTGCATTGCCTCCCTCTCATATTCTGCACATGTAGAGAAAAGACCAGATACATCCACGCCATGGTGTACTCTACACCCATTTCCTTATCGTACTAACAGTTACTCCAGTTTTACCACCCAGCTTAACAGCGGTTTGTTGGTCTTTTTCTGCTCATAAAGAGCAGAGTACAAACTATCAGAAGCTCCGTAGATTGCAGGTGCAAGATAAGGTAGTCATAGAGATGTACAGTAAGGCATGCCAAGGGTCACAGAGTAATTCAGAGCCACAGTGATTCAGGGATATTCCATGAGTCCTGCTGTAAGAGAAGGAAGACACTCTCTGGTAGTAGAGTCAACTCAAGGGACCGCATGCACAGAGGAGCGTTACTTGTCCAAAAGTGAGATAGGACCCTCAAAAACCTACAGGGATATTGCTGGAGAGCCATAACAGTCACTCCCTCTCAATCATCCATGAAATAGAGCAGTTTATTCTCCTGCACAGTTGTCCAGAACTTCACACTTGCCTGGGATACAAAAGGCTGATGCAATTTCCTCCTAGTCTACAACAAAGGTAGGACTTTCTTTGGACCCGGATCACATTCTTCACTCCAAACACAGCTCAGCTCCTTAGAAGAAGTCAACAAGGGCAGGTTGTCCAGCCTGTTTATTACTCACGAGCCTAATAATATAAGGACAAGGTTGATAGTGGGAATCCTGGATTTTTGGCCTTCCTTCATGCTTTTTTGGGTGAAAGTCAGAGCACGTGGCACAGGACTGCGTCCAAGCAGGTTTTGAAGATCTCCAGAGAAGGAGACTCCACAACCTCTCTGCGCAGCCTGTTCCAGTGCTCTGGCACCCTCACTGTTAATAAACTTTTCCTTAAGTTCCTGTGGAACTCTTGGGGTTTCAATTTGTGGCCATTACCTCTAGTTCTGTCAGTGGCCACCAGTGAAAAGAGGCCGGCCCCATCCTCCTCACTGCCTCCCTTGAGTTACTTCTAGACACTGCTCAGATCCCCTCTCAGCCTTCTCTTCTCCAGCTGAACAGGCCCAGCTCCCTCAGCCTCTCCTCATAGGGCAGATGTTCCAGGCCCCTCATCATCCTTGTAGCCCTGCGCTGGACCCTCTCCAGCAGCTCCACATCCCTCTTGCCCTGTGGGGCCCAGAACTGGACACAATACTCCAGATGCGGCCTCACCAGGGCTGAGCAGAGGGGCAGGATCCCCTCCCTCGACCTGCTGGAGACGCTCTTCTTGATGCACCCCAGGATCCAATTGGCCTTCTTGGCCACGAAGGCACCTGCTGCCTCATGGTCATCTCCAGCTCTTGGGGCCCTGGCAATGACAAAGCTGAGTGTTGTCCAATCAACACAATTCTCAGAGCTGAGAGAGCAGGCAAGAGGCACCCCAGCTGAAGGAGGGAATCAAGGATCTGCCCATGCTTCCGTGTTGCTCTGTTATGCTCTAACATAACACTGAGCTGCAGGAGTCTAGCCAGCAAAAATAGAAATATGGAATTTACCCCCCAAAATGAACGATTCTCAATTACAAAGCTTCATCAGTTCTTATTCACTTGTAAGAAATACCAGAATCCTGGTGCCACGTGATGTAATCATGCTGTAAAGCAACTCTATACTTGCAAAGAAGGTTCTCAGGAAGGAAAAATCCCTCACAGCTTCATTCTGGCAGCCTATATTTAAGAAATATGTGGAGGTTTCTATGTCTTGCTCCATAAAGAGTTTCTGTGTTTGTCAGAATTCATTTGCTTCTGTTTTATCCCTCCCAGCAGTTGTTCTTTCTCACCATGTATCATCTGCTTCCAGGAGGAACGTGACCAATATGCCGCAATATTCAAGGAATGTGCACATGGAACAGTCCCGGAGCTCAAAAACCCTGCAGAAACCCATACTCTTCTTTGCAATCCCAATGGTTTTTTTATTCAAAAAGTGGTTAACAGGTAAGGAACTCCCTAATTTATCCATGCATTCACCTCAGCTACACAATAGCTAGGGTGATGAACCCTTATGCTGATTTCCAAAATCCTATACAATATTAGTTTCATTCAGAAAATAAGAAAACATAAAGCACAGAGGAAGCTGAGATTAGCTTTCGAAATATGTTGGAGTTCCCCTTCCTCTCTTCCAAATCTTTTTTTTCAGCATGAACAAAAACCTTCCACATTGATGAATTAGTAAAAGAAAGGGTTTGCCACCAAGATAAATATCTTTTTTTTTTTTGGCTATCTTTATTGATGACCACTAAAGGAACATTGTCCAGAGTGAAGAGATCCTATGGGAAAGAGGACTAATGAAATCTAACTATTGACTATGTGTACTGATATCTCCAGACTGAGACTGATTAGCTCATGGAGCCTATTGCTCCATGAATCACCTTAATGGTACTTGTTTTAATCCTATCTTAACATCCACGAATCAGCTCTGATTTAAACTACTCATTTCAGACACCTCAAACCATCCCATAACTCATCTCCTGAGGTGGGTCTCCAAACCTCTCTGCAAAGGGAACAAGAAAAATAATAGAATGACTGTTGCTATTCCTCAGCTTGCACACTTACGTACTGATTGCTTTTTTATCCACCATGGGAAGGTCAAGAGCAACCTCATGTATCAAATCCAGGAAAAGAGAGCGTTGCCTCTCTCCTAGAATGGTTGTAATATTCAGTTGAGTTGCCTAAATGTAGACATTGGGTCATTTAATCCAAGATATCATGCCTGTACTTCAGTAATATTTCAGAAAGGGGCAGATCTACTGTAGATCCTGTGTTGAGTCTCCAAGCACAGGTCACACAATGACAGAATGGTTGAGATTGGAAGGGACCTCTTGAGAACATCTAGTTCAACCCCCTGCTCAAGCAGGGGCACCCAGAGCACGGGACCCTTATCAGTGTCCTCATTGTCCTCCTTTTTATACTACTGCCACAGCACCTTATAATACCTTGAAGGATGAACATGTGAATATAAACACAACTGATGTATATGAAATCTGGTAACTCTAAACAGGTCTATGCCTGGAGAACTGGCAGCAATGACTCATGATCCCATCCATGTTACTGCAGGGACTGTGAGGCTGTAACTTAGAGCTCAGCCTTCTCTTTTAGAGTCCAACACACCTAGTTTTTCCATTTAGATCCCTCTATGGAAAGATTACACTTGCAGGGAACAACAATACCTTGTCCCTTACCTCTTATTTGCAGGTGACGTTCCCATCACCATCATCAGTGTTGATGCCCCAACTGTCCTTGTTGGAGAGCAAGCGACTCTTCAGTGCTGGCTGGAAGAGAGTGTCCCCTCTAACACAAGTGTGCTTTGGTACAAAAGGGAAGAGAGGAAGAACATCACACTGTGCTTTTCCTCCAGCCTGGGAGGGGTGGGTAGAGCAGCACCAGGATGAAGAACGGATCAGGACACAGGGACACTGGGAGGGAAGAGCCCTTGTCTTGATAATCCGGCAAGTCCAAGTCGCAGATGAGGGCACGTATGTTTGTGCTGTGAGAGGCGATACTGGCTCATGGGAAGCTATTACTCACCTTGACGTCACAAGTAAGCAAGGAGATTCTTCCCAGTGAAATGAGAGCTGTTGTGACTATGCTGAGTTCAATTCCTGTCGTGGTTCTTTGGGTCTACCCATTCTTTGCTAGGGATTCACCCTCTCTTGAGGATATCACCCTCGCTTGAGGATATGAGCAAAGGAAACAACTGGGAAGCTAAGAGTTGGGTGCTGAGTGGGAAAAGAGCTCAATGGCAAGCTGAATTAAGAAGCTCAATATCCCTATTATTTCCTGTTCTAGAATCACAAGTGTTCTGCCCTTATGGCTAGAGCTGTTTTGACTGGGACAAATAAAAATAGTTGGGAATGGTATTTGCTAATAATCAGGGAGTGTAATGATGTAGTGAAGCTCCCTTTTCACTCCTCGGTGGGAATTCCTGATCCCAAAATACCCATCCCAAATGCTGACATGGAAATTATCTCTTCCAGAAAGCACCTTATTGCAGTAACTCTGGTTTTGTTACAGAGGTGGGGAATAAACCCACTTTTCAAAGGAAAGAACTAGAGGAGAACACATGTCAGTACACGTGTAAGTCAACAGGATGGCACCCAAAGCCCAAAGTCCTTTGGAGGAATTATGGAGGAAAGCCGATAAATGTGGAGGCCAAGACCAACGTAACCTGGAATGAGGGAGAACTCTTCACAGTACAAAGCAACATCACTGTGCCTTGTAGTGATGTAGATGTGATGTGTGTTGTTGTCATTCCCAAGACAAACATCAACCAAACCGGTAGGTCATGTTTTTATACCTACGTTGTTGAGGGGCTCCTGCATTTTGGCTAAAAGATCTGAAATTGGGCAGTCCTCAGTGCTTTGCCTGAGGCCCCAGGCATCCTGCAGGATCTCTTCTTAATAGAAATTTGTGTTCTTGGGTTATGGAGGTTCGGGTTGGCCTTGTAACATCTTCAAGGGATGAAATGACAACCCATGGCTGAGGGCAGCCTTACTCTTAGTGCAAGGAAGGAGTTCCACAGTATTACTTGCCTTTAAACATATGATGCCCGATATAAGGAAACTATGGGGAAGAGGAACAGTTAGAGGGCTTGATTCTAAGGCAATCTTCCTGCTTGTGAGACGCGTCCAGTCCCTAAAATCACAGAGGACAAATGCCTTTTTTTATATCTGGCTGCTCCTTTCTGTAGCCTGAACTGATCTTATAGAGCAGCTTCTTGTGAAAATCTGTGTTGACTACCTGCAAGTGGAAAAAAATGAAAGGTCGTCCTGCTGCTTTTGAAGTTTATGAAATTAAATGCTCAAATCCAAATGGGTATGATTGGAGATGAAGAAAAAAAATGCAGGTGTTCTATGAGATAGAACAACTATTTATGAGATAGATTCTCTTTTTGTGGCATACTCAGTACTTCTGTGCCATGTCAGATGTGGTTAAGTGTCCTCTTTTTCAGGTTCCATGAACGAAATGATGTTGCAAAAGCCAAGCACTTGTATCTACACAAGCAGAATAATAAGCTCACATGTCAAGCCCCAAATTATTTGGGTAGATCACCAAGGAGAAGACCTATCTTCGTTGGCCCAGACACACATTCGGCAGGAGGAGGACAATATTTTTGCAATAGAAAGTTCCATCCAGAAACCCTGTGAACAGCTGCCAGCTGCTTTCATGACCACCGATACGGAATTTGGTCTACACCTCCTTGCTCAAAAGTCAGGTATGCAGGAATTAAGGAGTATTTCATGTGCTTTAGCATTATCTGAGAAAGAAAAAATTGCCTTCTTCTCACACAGACATCGTTCTTCACTAATGATAACGATGGGCCTAATGCTGTGAGTTATTTGACTCATCTACCACAGTTGTTCCCTTTTTGAACTTTATTGCTCAAAATTTTGACAGACGTAGTGTTTCTATTTGTAATTTTTACGTAATGAAAAGTTCTCTTAAACGAAAGCATTTAAAGGAAGAGTTTTTGTGATATTCTTACAAGAGATGGTTGAGGGAAGAGTCTGGGTCTTGAATGAAGGAAAACTGCAAAAATAAACAGAAGAATAAACAGAAAATGAAAACCTTCCCGAGTGAGTAAAATCATCATTTCCTGTGTATTTCAAATCCAGGTTTCTGGGTGCAAGCATGTGGAAAATTCTCGGACACAAATCATAGATTTAAAATGAAAATATCTGTATCATACATAGTGTTTTTAAAGGATTTTTCTGTTTATGATCATTTTTCCAAAGCAATTTTTATTGAAACTGACTTTTTACCAGACACTTCCAAATGGGACAGAATAAGTGACCCCATCACTGCTCTGTGTATGTATATGCTATACTGAAAAAAAAGTCACTGTTTTTAATGCATTTTTTCTCCATTGTTTCAGAATTCAGTGACTGGTTCTGGCTTGTTTATGCCTTTTGTCATCTTATCTTAATAGGTAAGTCTGGTAGACGTCTTTACCCAAGTCTTCTTGCCATGAACCTCCAATCTCACTATAACGCTGAGGGTCTAGCTCCTTGCAGTCTTCCCAAGGGCCATGAGACTCCCACACAAGGAATGGCTCGTTATTGCCCCAAAATTCACAACTCGGGCTATGTATGTGCAAAAACAGAAAGAGAAAACCCAGATAACAAACCAAGCTGTACTCCCTTTCCCTTGTGTAGTTGCAGAGAAGCTGCAGAAAGACAACGGTGAGTTTTCCTGGCTGTATCCATCTCCATGTGGACCAATCCGTGGGAGGAGGGACTTGTCATTAACGTCTTGCGCTGTCCTGACATCTTGTTTTCTTCTGCTCTTCTCCACGGTCACTTGGTAGAACAACTTGAAGCAGACAAAGGTGAGCTGCTCCCTTTCCCCTTTGGCTTTCCCCTACGGCACAGAGCCCCTGACAGGGTAGGCAGGAATGGCCCACAGGCAGCATCTCTCCAATCCCCATACACCAATATCTCATTGGGCAGCCCCTCTACTCAGCCCTGGTGAGGCCACATCTGGAGTATTGTGTCCAGTTCTGGGCTCCACAGGACAAGAGGGATGTGGAGCTGCTGGAGAGAGGCCAGCGCAGGGCTACGAGGATGATCAGGGGCCTGGAACATCTGCCCTATGAGGAGAGGCTGAGGGAGCTGGGCCTGTTCAGCCTGGAGAAGAGAAGGCTGAGAGGGGACCTGAGCAGTGTCTAGAAGTACCTCAAGGGAGGCAGTGAGGAGGATGGGGCCGGCCTCTTTTCACTGGTGGCCACTGACAGAACTAGAGGAAATGACCAGAAACTGAAACACCAAAAGTTCCACAGGAACTTAAGGAAAAATTTATTGAGAGTGAGGGTGCCAGAACACTGGAACAGGCTGCCCAGGGAGGTTGTGGAGTCTCCTTCTCTGGACATGTTCCAAACCCGCTTGGACGCAGTCCTGTGCCACGTGCTCTAGGTGACCCTGCGTTTGCAGGGGGTTGGACTAGATGATCTCTAGAGGTCCCTTCCAACCTTAAGCATTCTATGATTCTATGATTCTATGTCCTTGTCTTTCAGCGCACCGTGACCACCTCATTGGTAAGTCAATGCGGGCACTCGGAAAAAGCGTGGGCAGCCACGTAATGCCAAGGTGCATGTGATGGGGCTCATCCTGTGTTGGGCTGTTGGGGTGATGACCCGCACCTGTGTGCATACGGCAGTGCCTGTGTGTTGTTGTGGTCTCATTACTGCCCACTTCCACCCAATTGCATTCGAAAAGGCCCTTGCTCCTTCGTACTAAGCTGTCAGGGGAAATTTTGACCCAGAAGGGCAAAGAGGCCCCGAAAGGGCAAAGCAGTGACATTCCAGTTGGGATAGACACGCTGGATCCACTTGTGTGAGAGGTGGAAAGGGGCCGTGGGGTGGTTGTGCATGGGGCTAGTGCAGGTCCACGGTGGCCAGAGGGTGCTGGGAGGCCTGAGTGCTGCTGCCAGGTGTCCCGTGCGCTTATGTGGGACATGGGACACTTGTTATACATAGGGACATTGTGCTAACCAAGATTGTTCTCCCTTCCACTGTGCTGTTGCAGAGGAACTGAAGAAAGAGTATGGTGAGTTTTCCTGCCTGGACCATGTCTGGGTTTATGAAACTCCTTTGGGGTAGTTGCTCTATGGGGTGGGATCCATGCGACACATGAGAGGCTTTGTGTCCATGTCTGGGTGGAACAATTTGTGGGAGAAGGGACTTGTCAGTAGGATCTTGGTCTGTCCTGACATCTTGTTTTCTTCTGCTCTTCTCCATGGTCACTTGGTAGAACAACTTGAAGCAGACAAAGGTGAGCTGCTCCCTTTCCCCTCTGTGCCACCAAGGGCACGGAGTACTGCTACAGCATGAGCAGAGACACCCCACAGGCACCATGGCACCAACACCCACACAACCACCACTGCTGCCAACAGCCTGGTCAATGCCTTGTTCGTCAGCACAGATGCTCCTGTCATGCGGGCTTTGCGTTGCCCTCCTTTGTGCCCTTGGGAACCCTGTTTGGTGCCTTTGGGCCTTGGTGTTTGGTTGTGGGAGTGGGCGAGAGCAAGTGTGGAGCTGCCCTGAGTGCTGGTGTTTGTCTTGCAGGGCGCCTTGAACGTGGGCTGGGTGAGTGGAGCTGGGCAGGGTGCGGGTGTCCTCTCCTTGGAGCGGGTGTGGGCAGCCCCGTGGTGCCCAGGTGCCCGTGGTGGGGATCATCCTCTGCTGGGCTGCTGGGCTGCTTCTGCCCTGCGTTCCTGTGGCAGGACCTGAGGGTTGTTGTCCTCAGAGCAGCAGCCACTTCCAAGTGCCTGCGTTTGTGAAGGCCCTTGATGGTTCTTGGCGTGTTGTGGGGAGGAACTGTGACCCAGGAGGGCAAAGAGCCCCTGCAAATGGAAAGAAGAGCCCATTCCAGTTGGGAAAGACACACTGGATCCACTTGTGTGGGAGGCGGGAAGGGGACGTGGGTTGTTTTGCATGGGACTACTGCAGGTCCATGGTGGCCAGAGGGTGCTGGGAGGCCTGAGTGCTGCTGCCATGTGTCCCGTGGGCTCATGTGGGACATGGGACACTTACTGCATATGGGGTCACTGTGCTAACCAAGATTGTTCCCCCTTCCATGGTGCTGGTCCAGAGGAACTGAAGAAAGAGAATGGTGAGTTTCCCAATTTGGACCGTGTCTGGGAATAGCCATTCCCGGCTACTGCCATTGCAAGGCCACGGCGGGTCCTGCATGGGCTGGTGAGCGTGGGGGTGTCTTCTGCTCAGCCACTGGTGCCTGTTTTTTAGGGGAGCTGCGGGCACGACGGGATCCCCAAGGGGAGGACGCCCAGAAGGGTGAGTGCGAGCGGCGCAGTGGCCCGTGCCCTGAGTGCGCCCACAGGAGGCCACACAGCCGTGGCCATGGGCCATGGGCAAAGGGTGTCTTGGAGAAAGCTCCCTGAGCTGTGGGTGGGCACTAGGGGGCAGGTGTGGGGTGTCCGTGGGTGCTCGGAGTCCTGCTTTGGTCCCAAAGGAGGAGATGGCGCCCGCGCACCCCTTGCTGAGGACACCCATGGGGCAGGGTAGCAGCAGCGCGTGATAACGAGGGTGCTGGGAGGCCTGAGCGCTGCTGCCAACGCTGCCCTGGCCCCCGTGCCCACATTGGCCCCCTTGCTCCCCGTGGGGACAGCGTGCTAACCGAGGTGTCCTCTCCTGCCCCTTGTTCTGTTGCAGAGAAACTGCAGAAGGAGATGGGTGAGTTTTCCCATGTGAAGGGAGGCCGAGGCCTCCTGCTGCACGTGGGAGCGGAGGCTGAGGCGGGAGAGCGGAGGACAAGGGTGTGCGGAGAGGCCGAGAAGGGGGAAGGTCGTCCCGAGGCTCCGTGTGGGGTGTCCGTGATGGCGGGAGGGCTCAGGGCCGCGTTTCTCAGCTTTCCCTCTCTTCTCCTTCCACCCACGGGGCCTGTGCGGCGCTGTGCGAGGTGGCAGCTCCAAGCGTGGAGCCTCTGGTGTCCCCAGAGCGGACACTGGAATCCATGAGGGGGTGTTGGTGGTGCTGGGTGTTGGTGGAGCCTGCGGTGTGTGAAGGAGGGGTGGGAAAGGGCCATTGTGCAATGGGGAATGGGACAGATGTGTCCGTGTGAGCATGAGAAGCGGGTGTGAGGGAGGCCCTGCAGGAAGGGCGTGATGGTGGGAGGGAGGTTGGCCTCACCCTTGGGAAGCTGGAAGCTCCTTAGGGGTATCAGCTGCACGGGGTGGCAGCCATGTGACACAGGAGTGTCTTTGTGTCCGTGTGCTCCGTGGGCAGCGGCGTGTGCCGTGACACGTGTCTCCTCCTGAGGACACACCTGAGGCACCACGGGAAAACAGGGGTGTTGGGAGGCCTGAGTGCTGCTGCCAGGTGTCCTGTGGGCTCATGTGGGACATGGGACCCTTGTTGTATGTGGGGACATTGTTCTAATCGAGATTGTTCTCCCTTCCATGGTGCTGTTGCAGAGGAACTGAAGAAAGAGAACGGTGAGTTTTCCTGCTTGGTTCATGCCTGCGTTAACCAAACTCCTTCAGGGTAGTTGCTGTATGGGGTGGGATCCATGCGACACATGAGAGGCTTTGTGTCCATGTCTGGGTGGAACAATGTTTGGGAGAAGGGACTTGTCAGTAGGATCTTGGTCTGTCCTGACATCTTGTTTTCTTCTGCTCTTCTCCACGGTCACGTGGTAGAACAACTTCAAGCAGACAAAGGTGAGCTGCTCCCTTTCCCCTTTTGCTTTCCCCTACGGCACAAAGCCCCTGACAGGGTAGGCAGGAATGGCCCACAGGCAGCATCTCTCCAATCCCCATACACCAATATCTCATTGGGCAGCCCCTCTACTCAGCCCTGCTGAGGCCACATCTGGAGTATTGTGTCCACATCTGGAGTATTGTGTCTAGTTCTGGGCTCCACAGGACAAGAGGGATGTGGAGCTGCTGGAGAGAGTCCAGCGCAGGGCTACAAGGATGATGAGGGGCCTGGAACATCTGCCCTATGAGGAGAGGCTGAGGGAGCTGGGCCTGTTCAGCTGGAGAAGAGAAGGCTGAGAGGGGACCTGAGCAGTGTCTAGAAGTACCTCAAGGGAGGCCGTGAGGAGGATGGTGCTGGCCTCTTTTCACTGGTGGCAACCGACAGAACTAGAGGAAATAACCACAAACTGAAGCATCAAAAGTTCCACAGGAACTTAAGGAAGAATTTCATAACCGGGTGCCAGAGCACTGGAACAGGCTGCCCAGAGAGGTTGTAGAGTCTCCTTCTCCGGAGATCTTCCAAACCAGCTTGGATGCAGACCTGTGCCACGTGCTCTAGGTGACCCTGCGTGTGCAGGGGGGTTGGACTAGATGATCTCTAGAGGTCCCTTCCAACCTTAAGCATTCTATGATTCTATGATTCTATGTCCTTGTCTTTCAGCGCACCGTGACCACCTCATTGGTAAGTCAATGTGGGCACTCAGAAAAAGCGTGGGCGGCCACGTAATGCCAAGGTGCATGTGGTGGGGATCATCCTGTGTTGGGCTGTTGGGGTGATGACCCGCACCTGTGTGCATACGGCAGTGCCTGTGTGTTGTTGTCATCTCATTAGCGCCCAAGTCCACCCGATCACGTTCGAGAAGGGCCTTGCTCCTTTCTACTAAGCTGCTGGGGGAAACTGTGACCGAGGGATCCACTTGTGTGGGAGGTGGAAAGGGGACGTGGGTGGTTGTGCATGGGGCTAGTGCAGGTCCATGGTGGCCAGAGGGTGCTGGGAGGCCTGAGTGCTGCTGCCAGGAGTCCTGTGGGCTCATGTGGGACATGGGACCCTCGTTGTACATGGGGACATTGTGCTAACCAAGATTGTTCTCCCTTCCATGGTGCTGTCACAGAGGAACTGAAGAAAGAGAACGGTGAGTTTTCCTGCTTGGACCGTGTTTGGGCTAACCAAACTCCTTCGGGGTATTTGCTACATGGGGTGGGATCCATGTGACACATGAAAGGCTTTGTGTCCATGTCTGGGTGGAACAATGTATGGGAGAAGGGACTTGTCGGTAGGATTTTGGTCTGTCCTGACATCTTGTTTTCTTCTCCTCTTCTCCACGGTCACTTGGTAGAACAACTTCAAGCAGAGAAAGGTGAGCTGCTCCCTTTCCCCTTTTGCTTGCCACCAAGGGCATGGAGTACTGCTACAGCATGAGCAGAGACACCCCACAGGCACCATGGCACCAACACCCACACAACCACCACTGCTAATGGCCCGCCCAATGCCTGGTTGGTCACCACAGATGCTCCTGGCATGCGGGCTTTGCGTTGCCCTCCTTTGTGTCCTTGGGACGCCTGTTTGGTGCCTTTGTGCCTCGGTGTTTGGTTGTGGGAGTGGGCGAGAGCAAGTGTGGAGCTGCCCTGAGTCCTGGTGTTGGTCTTGCAGGGCGCCTTGAACGTGGGCTGGCTGAGTGGAGCTGGGCAGGGTGCGGGTGTCCTCTCCTTGGAGCGGGTGTGGGCAGCCCCGTGGTGCCCGTGGTGGGGATCATCCTCTGCTGGGCTGCTGGGCTGCTTCTGCCCTGCGTTCCCCTGGCAGGACCTGAGGGTTGTTGTCCTCAGAGCAGCAGCCACTTCCAATTCCTGCATTTGTGAAGACCCTTCATGGTTCTTGTCGTGTTGTGGGGAGAAATTATGACCCAGGAGGGCAGAGAGAGCCACAAAGGCAAAGCAGTGCCCATTTCAGTTGGGAAAGACTCACTGGATCCGCTTGTGTGAGAGGCGGAAAGGGGACGTGGGGTGATTGTGCATGGGGCTAGTGCAGGTCCATGATGGCCAGAGGGTGTTGGGAGGCGTGAGTGCTGCTGCCAGGTGTCCCGTGGACTCATGTGGGACATGAGTTGCTCCTTCCTACTAAGCTACTTCCTACTAAGCTACTAGCATCAACATCCACAAATTGGGTTCGAGAAGGCCCTTGCTCCTTGGTACTAAGCTGCTGGGGAAACTGTGACCCAGGGATCCACTTGTGTGAGAGGTGGAAAGGGGACGTGTGGTGGTTGTGCATGGGGCTAGTGCAGGAAGCTACCTTGTTGTACGTGGGGACATTGTGCTCACCAAGATTGTTCTCCCTTCCATGGTGCTGGAGCAGAGGAACTGAAGAAAGAGAACGGTGAGTTTTCCTGCTTAGACCGTGTCTGGGAATAGCCATTCCCGGGCTACCGCCATTGCAGGGCCACGGCGGGTCCTATGTGGGCTGGTGAGTTTGGGGGTGTCTTCTGCTCAGCCACTGGTGCCTGTTTTTTAGGGGAGCTGCGGGCACAAGGGGAGGCCCAAGGGGAGGACACCCAGAAGGGTGAGTGCGAGCGACGCGGTGGCCCATGCCCTGAGTGCGCCCACAGGAGGCCACAGGGCCTTGGTGTGGGCAAAGGGTGCCTTGGAGAAGGCTCCCTGAGCTGTGGGTGGGCACTGAGGGACAGGTGTGGGGTTTCCATGGGTGCTCGGAGTCCTGGTTTGGTCCCAAAGGAGGAGATGGCGCCCGCGCGCCCCTTGCTGAGGACACCCATGGGGCAGGGTAGCAGCAGCGCGTGATAACGAGGGTGCTGGGAGGCCTGAGCACTGCTGCCAACACTGCCCTGGCCCCCTGTGCCCACATTGGCCCCCTTGCTCCCCGTGGGGACAGCGTGCTAACCGAGGTGTCCTCTCCTGCCCCTTGTTGTGTTGCAGAGAAACTGCAGAAGGAGATGGGTGAGTTTTCCCGTGCGGACGGAGGCCGAGGCCTCCTGCTGCACGTGGGAGCGGAGGCTGAGGCGGGAGAGCGGAGGACAAGGGTGTGCGGAGAGGCCGAGAAGGGGAAAGGTCGTCCCGAGGCTCCGTGTGGGGTGTCCGTGATGGCGGGAGGGCTCAGGGCCGCGTTTCTCAGCTTTCCCTCCCTTCTCCTTCCACCCACGGGGCCTGCGCGGCGCTGTGCGAGGTGGCAGCTCCAAGCGTGGAGTCTCTGGTGTCCCCAGAGCGGACACTGGAATCCATGAGGGGGTGTTGGTGGTGCTGGGTGTTGGTGGAGCCTGCGGTGTGTGAAGGAGGGGTGGGAAAGGACCATTGTGCAATGGGGAATGGGACAGATGTGTCCGTGTGAGCATGAGAAGCGGGTGTCGTGGAGGCCCTGCAGGAAGGGCGTGATGGTGGCAGAGAGGTTGGCCTCACCCTTGGGAAGCTGGAAGCTCCTTAGGGGTAGCAGCTGCACGGGGTGGCAGCCATGTGACACAGGAGTGTCTTTGTGTCCATGTGCTCCGTGGGCAGCGGCGTGTGCCGTGACACGTGTCTCCTCCTGAGGACACACCTGAGGCACCATCTGGAAACAAGGGTGTTGGGAGGCCTGAGTGCTGCTGCCGGGTGTCCCGTGGGCTCATGTGGGACATGGGACCCTTGTTGTACGTGGGGACATTGTGCTCACCAAGATTGTTCTCCCTTCCATGGTGCTGTTGCAGAGGAACTGAAGAAAGAGAACGGTGAGTTTTCCTGCTTGGACCATGCCTGGGTTAACAGAACTCCTTCGGGGTAGTTGCTGTATGGGGTGGGATCCATGTGACACAGGAGAGGCTTTGTGTCCATGTCTGGGTGGAACAATGTGTGGGAGAAGGGACTTGTCAGTAGGATCTTGGTCTGTCCTGACATCTTGTTTTCTTCTGCTCTTCTCCACGGTCACTTGGTAGAACAACTTCAAGAAGACAAAGGTGAGTTGCTCCCTTTCCCCTCTGTGCCACCAAGGGCACGGTGTACTGCTACAGCATGAGCAGAGACACCCCACAGGCACCATGTCACCCACACCCACACAACTACCACCACTGCTGAAAATGGCCCAGCCAATGTCTCGCTGGTCAGCACAGATGCTCCTGCCATGCGGGCTTTGCGTTTCCCTCCTTTGTGTCCTTGGGACGCCTGTTTGGTGCCTTTGGGCCTTGGTGTTTGGTTGTGGGAGTGGGCGAGAGCAAGTGTGGAGCTGCCCTGAGTGCTGGTGTTTGTCTTGCAGGGCGCCTTGAACGTGGGCTGGGTGAGTGGAGCTGGGCAGGGTGCGGGTGTCCTCTCCTTGGAGTGGGTGTGGGCAGCCCCGTGGTGCCCGTGGTGGGGATCATCCTCTGCTGGGCTGCTGGGCTGCTTCTGCCCTGCGTTCCTGTGGCAGGACCTGAGGGTTGTTGTCCTCAGAGCAGCAGCCACTTCCAAGTGCCTGCGTTTGTGAAGGCCCTTCATGGTTCTTGGCGTGTTGTTCGGAGGAACTGTGACCCAGGAGGGCAAAGAGACCCCGCAAAGGCAAAGTCGTGCCCATTCCAGTTGGGAAAGACACGCAGGATCTACTTGTGTGAGAGGTGGAAAGGGGCTATGAGGTGGTTGTGCATGGGGCTAGTGCAGGTCCATGGTGCTCAGAGGGTGTTGGGAGGCCTGAGTGCTGCTGCCAGGCATCCAGTGGGCTCATGTGGGACATGGGACACTTGCTGTACATGGGGACACCGTACTAACCAAGATTGTTCTCCCTTCCATGGTGCTGGTGCAGAGGAACTGAAGAAAGAGAACGGTGAGTTTTCCTGCTTGGTTCATGCCTGGGTTAACAAAATTCCTTCGGGGTATTTGCTGTATGGGGTGGGATCCATGTGACACAGGAGAGGCTTTGTGTCCATGTCTGGGTGGAACAATGTGTGGGAGAAGGGACTTGTCAGTAGGATCTTGGTCTGTCCTGACATCTTGTTTTCTTCTGCTCTTCTCCACGGTCACTTGGTAGAACAACTTCAAGCAGACAAAGGTGAGCTGCTCCCTTTCCCCTTTGCTTTCCCCGACGACACAGAGCCCTGGACAGAGTAGGCAGGAACAGCCCACAGGCAGCATCTCTCCAATCCCCATATACCAATGTGTCGTTGGGTGCCCCTCTACTCAGCCCTGGTGAGGCCACATCTGCAGTATTGTGTCCAGTTCTGGAGTATTGTGACCAGTTCTGGAGTATTGTGTCCAGTTCTGGGCTCCACAGGACAAGAGGGATGTGGAGCTGCTGGAGAGAGTCCAGCGCAGGGCTACAAGGATGACCAGGGTCCTGAAACATCTGCCCTATGAGGAGAGGCGGAAGGAGCTGGGCCTGTTGAGCTGGAGAAGAGAAGGCTGAGAGGGGACCTGAGCAGTGTCTAGAAGTACCTCAAGGGAGGCAGTGAGGAGGATGGTGCTGGCCTCTTTTCACTGGTGGCCACCAACAGAACTAGAGGAAACAGCCAGAAACTGAAGCACCAAAAGTTCCACAGGAACTTAAGGAAAAATTTCATAACAGTGAGGGTGCTGGAGCACTGGAACAGACTGCCCAGGGAGGTTGTGGAATCTCCTTCTCTGGAGATCTTCCAAACCTGCTTGGACGCAGTCTTGTGCCACGTGCTCTAGGTGACCCTGTGTGTGCAGGGGGTTGGACTAGATGACCTCTAGAGGTCTCTTCCAACCTTAAGTATTCTGTAATTCTATGATTCTATGATTGTTTGTCCTTGTCTTTCAGTGCACCGTGACCACCTCATTGGTAAGTCAATGTGGGCGATCGGAACAAGCGTGGGCAGCCACGTAATGCCAAGGTGCATGTGATGGGGATCATCCTGTGTTGGGCTGTTCGGGTGATGTCCCGCACCTGTGTGCATACGGCAGTGCCTGTGTGTTGTTGTGGTCTCATCAGCACCCACGTCCACCCAATTGGGTTCAAGAACGCCCTTGCTCCTTCGTACTAAGCCGCTGGGGGAAACTGTGACCCAGATGGGCAAAGAGACCCCACAAAGGCAAAGCAGTGACATTCTAATTGGGAAAGACACGTGGGATCCACTTGTGTGAGAGGCGGAAAGGGGACGTGCGGTGGTTGTGCATGGGGCTAGTGCAGGTCCATGGTGGCCAGAGGGTGCTGGGAGGCCTGAGTGCTGCTCCCAGGTGTCCCGTGGGCTCATGTGGGACATGGGACACTTGTTGTACGTGGGGTCATTGTGCTCACCAAGGTTGTTCCCCCTTCCATGGTGCTGTTGCAGAGGAACTGAAGAAAGAGAACGGTGAGTTTTCCTACCTGTACCACGTCTGGGTTAAACAAACTACTTCAGGGTAGTTGCTGAATGGGGTGGGATCCATGTGACACATGAGAAGCTTTGTGTCCATGTCTGGGTGGAACAATGTGTGGGAGAATGGACTTGTCAGTAGAATCTTGGGTTGTCCTGACATCTTGTTTTCTTCTCTTCTTCTCCACGGTCACTTGGTAGAACAACTTCAAGCAGAGAAAGGTGAGCTGCTCCCTTTCCCCTCTGTGCCACCAAGGGCATGGAGTACTGCTACAGCATGAGCAGAGACCCTCCACAGGCACCATGTCACCAACACCCACACAACCACCACTGCTGCCAACGGCCCGGTCAATGCCTGGTTGGTCAGCCCAGATGCTCCTGCCATGCGGGCTTTGCGTTGCCCTCCTTTGTGCCCTTGGGACGCCTGTTTGGTGCCTTTGGGCCTTGGTGTTTGGTTGTGGGAGTGGGCGAGAGCAAGTGTGGAGCTGCCCTGAGTGCTGGTGTTTGTCTTGCAGGGCGCCTTGAACGTGGGCTGGGTGAGTGGAGCTGGGCAGGGTGCGGGTGTCCTCTCCTTGGAGCGGGTGTGGGGAGCCCCGCGGTGCCCAGGTGCCCGTGGTGGGGATCATCCTCTGCTGGGCTGCTGGGCTGCTTCTGCCCTGCGTTCCTGTGGCAGGACCTGAGGGTTGTTGTCTCAGAGCAGCAGCCACTTCCAAGTGCCTGCGTTTGTGAAGGCCCTTCATGGTTCTTGTCGTGTTGTTCGGAGGAACTGTGACCCAGGAGGGCAAAGAGACCCCGCAAAGGCAAAGTCGTGCCCATTCCAGTTGGGAAAGACATGCAGGATCTACTTGTGTGAGAGGTGGAAAGGGGCTATGAGGTGGTTGTGCATGGGGCTAGTGCAGGTCCATGGTGGTCAGAGGGTGTTGGGAGGCCTGAGTGCTGCTGCCAGGCATCCAGTGGGCTCATGTGGGACATGGGACACTTGCTGTACATGGGGACATCGTACTAACCAAGATTGTTCTCCCTTCCATGGTGCTGGTGCAGAGGAACTGAAGAAAGAGAACGGTGAGTTTTCCTGCTTGGTTCATGCCTGGGTTAACAAAACTCCTTCGGGGTAGTTGCTGTATGGGGTGGGATCCATGTGACACAGGAGAGGCTTTGTGTCCATGTCTGGGTGGAACAATGTGTGGGAGAAGGGACTTGTCAGTAGGATCTTGGTCTGTCCTGACATCTTGTTTTCTTCTGCTCTTCTCCACGGTCACTTGGTAGAACAACTTGAAGCAGACAAAGGTGAGCTGCTCCCTTTCCCCTTTGCTTTCCCCCACGACACAGAGCCCTTGACAGAGTAAGCAGGAACAGCCCATAGGCAGCATCTCTCCAATCCCCATACACCAATGTCTCATTGGGCAGCATCTGGAGTGTTGTGTCCAGTTCTAGGCTCCACAATATAAGAGGGATGTGGAGCTGCTGGAGAGAGTCCAGTGCATGGCTACAAGGATGATGATGGGCCTGGAACATCTGCCCTATGAGGAGAGGCTCAGGGAGCTGGGCCTGTTCAGCATGGAGAAGAGAAGGCTGAGAGGGGACCTGAGCAGTGTCTAGAAGTACCTCAAGGGAGGCAGTGAGGAGGATGGGGCCGGCCTCTTTTCACTGGTGGCCACCGACAGAACTAGAGGAAATGGCCAGAAACTGAAACACCAAAAGTTCCACAGGAACTTAAGGAAAAATTTATTGAGAGTGAGGGTGCCAGAGCCCTGGAACAGACTGCCCAGAGAGGTTGTGGAGTCTCCTTCTCTGGACATGTTCCAAACCCGCTTGGACGCAGTCCTGTGCCACGTGCTCTAGGTGACCCTGCGTTTGCAGGGGGTTGGACTAGATGATCTCTAGAGGTCCCTTCCAAGCTTAAGCATTCTATGATTCTATGATTCTATGTCCTTGTCTTTCAGCGCACCGTGACCACCTCATTGGTAAGTCAATGCGGGCACTCGGAAAAAGCGTGGGCAGCCACGTAATGCCAAGGTGCATGTGATGGGGCTCATCCTGTGTTGGGCTGTTGGGGTGATGACCCGCACCTGTGTGCATACGGCAGTGCCTGTGTGTTGTTGTGGTCTCATTAGCGCCCACATCCACCCAATCACGTTCGAGAAGGCCCTTGCTCCTTCCTACTAAGCTGCTGGGGAAAACTGTGACCCAGGAGGGCAAAGAGACCCACAAAGGCAAAGCAGTGACATTCTAGTTGTGAAAGACACGTGGGATCCACTTGTGTGAGAGGCGGAAAGGGGCCGTGGGGTGGTTGTGCATGGGGCTAGTGCAGGTCTATGGTGGCCAGAGGGTGCTGGGAGGCGTGAGTGCTGCTGCCAGGTGTCCCGTGGGCTCATGTGGGGCATGGGACACTTGTTGTATGTGGGGACATTGTGCTAACCAAGATTGTTCTCCCTTCCACTGTGCTGTTGCAGAGGAACTGAGGAAAGAGTATGGTGAGTTTTCCTACTGGCTCCATGCCTAGGTTTACCAAACTCCTTCGGGGTAGTTGCTGCATGGGTTGGGATCCATGTGACACATGAAAGGCTTTGTGTCCATGTCTGGGTGGAACAATGTGTGGGAGAAGGGACTTGTCAGTAGGATCTTGGTTGTCCTGACATCTTGTTTTCTTCTGTTCTTCTCCACGGTCACTTGGTAGAACTACTTCAAGCAGACAAAGGTGAGCTGCTCGCTTTTCCCTCTGTGCCACCAAGGGCACGGAGTTCTGTTACAGCATGAGCAGAGACACCCCACAGGCACCATGTCACCAACACCCACACAACCACCACTGCTGTCAACGGCCCGCCCAATGCTTCATTGGTCAGCACAGATGCTCCTGCCATGTGGGCTTTGCGTTTTCCTCCCTTGTGCCCTTGGGACGCCTGTTTGGTGCATTTGGACCTTGGTGTTTGGTTGTGGGAGTGGGTGAGAGCAAGTGTGGAGCTGCCCTGAGTGCTGGTGTTTGTCTTGCAGGGCGCCTTGAACGTGGGCTGGGTGAGTGGAGCTGGGCAGGGTGCGGGTGTCCTCTCCTTGGAGTGGGTTTGGGCAGCCCCGCGGTGCCCGTGGTGGGGATCACCCTCTGCTGGGCTGCTGGGCTGCTTCTGCCCTGTGTTCCTCTGGCAGGACCTGAGGGTTGTTGTCCTCACAGCAGCAGCCACTTCCAATTCCTGCGTTTGTGAAGGCCCTTGATGGTTCTTGACGTGTTGGGGGGAGAAACTGTGACCCAGGAGGACAAAGATCCCGCACAAATGCAAAGCAGTGCCCATTTCAGTTGGGAAAGACACGCGAGATCCACTTGTGTGAGAGGTGGAAAGGGGCCGTGGGGTGATTGTGCATGGGACTACTGCAGGTCCATGGTGGCCAGAGGATGCAGGGAGGTGTGAGTGCTGCTGCCAGGCATCCTGTGGGCTCGTGTGGGACATGGGACATTTGTTGTACATGGGGACACCGTGCTAACTAAGATTGTTTTCCTTTCCATGGTGCTGTTGCAGAGGAACTGAAGAAAGAGAACGGTAAGTTTTCGCACCTTGGACCATGTCTGGGAATAGCCATTCCCGGTCTACCGCCATTGCAGGGCCACGGCGGGTCCTGCGTGGCCTGGTGAGTGTGGGGGTGTCTTCTTCTCAGCCACTGGTGCCTGTTTTTTAGGGGAGCTGCGGGCACAAGGGGAGGCCCAAGGGGAGGACGCCCAGAAGGGTGAGTGCGAGTGGCGCGGTGGCCCGTGCCCTGAGTGCGCCCACAGGAGGCCACAGGGCCGTGTCCTGGGCAAAGGGTGCCTTGGAGAAGGCTCCCTGAGCTGTGGGTGGGCACTGGGGGGCAGGTGTGGGGTGTCCGTGGGTGCTCGGAGTCCTGCTTTGGTCCCAAAGGAGGAGATGGCGCCCGCGCGCCACTTGCTGAGGACACCCATGGGGCAGGGTAGCAGCAGCGCGTGATAACGAGGGTGCTGGGAGGTCTGAGCACTGCTACCGGGTGTCCCATGGGCTCATGTGGAACATGGGACACTTGTTGTATGTGGGGACATTGTGCTAACCAAGATTGTTCTCCCTTCCATGGTGTTGTTGCAGAGGAACTGAAGAAAGACTATGGTGAGTTTTCCTGCTTGGATCTTGTCTGGGTTAAACAAACTACTTTGGGGTAGTTGCTGTATGGGGTGGGATCCATGTGACACGAGAGGCTTTGTGTCCATGTCTGGGTGGAACAATGTGTGGGAGAAGGGACTTGTCAGTAGGATCTTGGTCTGTCCTGACATCTTGTTTCCTTCTCCTCTTCTCCACGGTCACTTGGTAGAACAACTTCAAGCAGACAAAGGTGAGCTGCTCCCTCTCCCCTTTTGCTTTCCCCCACGACACAGAGCCCTTGACAGAGTAAGCAGGAACAGCCCATAGGCAGCATCTCTCCAATCCCCATACACCAATGTCTCGTTGGGCAGCATCTGGAGTGTTGTGTCCAGTTCTAGGCTCCACAATATAAGAGGGATGTGGAGCTGCTGGAGAGAGTCCAGTGCATGGCTACAAGGATGATGACGGGCCTGGAACATCTGCCCTATGAGGAGAGGCTCAGGGAGCTGGGCCTGTTCAGCATGGAGAAGAGAAGGCTGAGAGGGGACCTGAGCAGTGTCTAGAAGTACCTCAAGGGAGGCAGTGAGGAGGATGCGGCCGGCCTCTTTTCACTGGTGGCCACTGACAGAACTAGAGGAAATGGCCAGAAACTGAAACACCAAAAGTTCCACAGGAACTTAAGGAAAAATTTCTTGAGAGTGAGGGTGCCAGAACACTGGAACAGGCTGCCCAGGGAGGTTGTGGAGTCTCCTTCTCTGGGCATGTTCCAAACCCGCTTGGACGCAGTCCTGTGCCACGTGCTCTAGGTGGCCCTGCGTTTGCAGGGGGTTGGACTAGATGATCTCTAGAGGTCCCTTCCAAGCTTAAGCATTCTATGATTCTATGATTCTATGTCCTTGTCTTTCAGCGCACCGTGACCACCTCATTGGTAAGTCAATGCGGGCACTCGGAAAAAGCGTGGGCAGCCACGTAATGCCAAGGTGCATGTGATGGGGCTCATCCTGTGTTGGGCTGTTGGGGTAATGACCCGCACCTGTGTGCATACGGCAGTGCCTGTGTGTTGTTGTCATCTCATTAGCGCCCACGTCCACCTGATTGGGTTAAAGAAGGCCCTTGCTCCTTCCTACTAAGCTGCTGGGGAAAACTGTGACCCAGGAGGGCAAAGAGACCCACAAAGGCAAAGCAGTGACATTCCAATTGTGAAAGACACGTGGGATCCACTTGTGTGAGAGGCGGAAAGGGACCGTGGGGTGGTTGTGCATGGGGCTAGTGCAGGTCTATGGTGGCCAGAGGGTGCTGGGAGGCGTGAGTGCTGCTGCCAGGTGTCCCGTGGGCTCATGTGGGGCATGGGACACTTGTTGTACGTGGGGTCACTGTGCTAATCATGATTTTTCTCCCTTCCATGGTGTTGTTGCAGAGGAACTCAAGAAAGAGAACGGTGAGTTTTCCTGCTTGGACCATGGCTGGGTTTACCAAACTCCTTCGGGGTAGTTGCTGCACAGGGTGGGATCCATGTGACACATGAGAGGCTTTGTGTCCATGTCTGGGTGGAACAATGCGTGGGAGAAGGGACTTGTCAGTAGGATCTTGGTCTGTCCTGACATCTTGTTTTCTTCTCCTCTTCTCCACGGTCACTTGGTAGAACTACTTCAAGCAGACAAAGGTGAGCTGCTCCCTTTCCCCTCTGTGCCACCAAGGGCACGGAGTACTGCTACAGCATGAGCAGAGACACCCCACAGGCACCATGGCACCAACACCCACACAACCACCACCGCTGCCAACAGCCTGGTCAAGGCGTTGTTGGTCAGCACAGATGGTGCTGCCATGCGGGCTTTGCGTTGCCCTCCTTTGTGTCCTTGGGACGCCTGTTTGGTGCCTTTGGGCCTTGGTGTTTGTTTGGGGGAGTGGGCGAGAGCAAGTGTGGAGCTGCCCTGAGTGCTGGTGTTTGTCTTGCAGGGCGCCTTGAACGTGGGCTGGGTGAGTGGAGCCGGGCAGGGTGCGGTGTCCTCTCCTTGGAGCGGGTGTGGGCAGCCCCGCGGTGCCCGTGGTGGGGATCATCCTCTGCTGGGCTGCTGGGCTGCTTCTGCCCTGCATTCCTGTGGCAGGACCTGAGGGTTGTTGTCTCAGAGCAGCAGCCACTTCCAAGTGCCTGCGTTTGTGAAGGCCCTTCATGGTTCTTGTTGTGTTGTTCGGAGGAACTGTGACCCAGGAGGGCAAAGAGACCCCGCAAAGGCAAAGTCGTGCCCATTCCAGTTGGGAAAGACACGCAGGATCTACTTGTGTGCGAGGTGGAAAGGGGCTATGAGGTGGTTGTGCATGGGGCTAGTGCAGGTCCATGGTGGTCAGAGGGTGTTGGGAGGCCTGAGTGCTGCTGCCAGGCATCCAGTGGGCTCATGTGGGACATGGGACATTTGCTGTACATGGGGACATTGTGCTAACCAAGATTGATCTCCCTTCCATGGTGCTGGTGCAGAGGAACTGAAGAAAGAGAACGGTGAGTTTTCCTGCTTGGACCGTGTCTGGGAATCGCCATTCCCGGGCTACCGCCATTGCAGGGCCACACCGGGTCCTCCATGGCCTGGTGAGCGTGGGGGTGTCTTCTGCTCAGTCACTGGTGCCTGTTTTTTAGGGGAGCTGCGGGCACGATGGGATCCCCAAGGGGAGGATGCCCAGAAGGGTGAGTGCGAGCGGCGCGGTGGCCCGTGCCCTGAGGGCACCCACAGGAGGCCACAGGGCCGTGTCCTGGGCAAAGAGTGCCTTGGAGAAGGCTCCCTGAGCTGTGGGTGGGCACTGAGGGACAGGTGTGGGGTTTCCATGGGTGCTCGGAGTCCTGGTTTGGTCCCAAAGGAGGAGATGGCGCCCGCGCGCCCCTTGCTGAGGACACCCATGGGGCAGGGTAGCAGCAGCGCGTGATAAGGAGGGTGCCGGGAGGCCTGAGCGCTGCTGCCAACCCTGCCCTGGCCCCCTGTGCCCACATTGGCCCCCTTGCTCCCCGTGGGGACAGCGTGCTAACCGAGGTGTCCTCTCCTGCCCCTTGTTGTGTTGCAGAGAAACTGCAGAAGGAGATGGGTGAGTTTTCCCATGCGGACGGAGGCCGGGGCCTCCTGCTGCACGTGGGAGCGGAGGCTGAGGCGGGAGAGCGGAGGACAAGGGTGTGCGGAGAGGCCGAGAAGGGGGAAGGTCGTCCCGAGGCTCCGTGTGGGGTGTCCGTGATGGCGGGAGGGCTCAGGGCCGCGTTTCTCAGCTTTCCCTCTCTCCTCCTTCCACCCACGGGGCCTGTGCGGTGCTGTGCGAGGTGGCAGCTCCAAGCGTGGAGCCTCTGGTGTCCCCAGAGCGGACACTGGAATCCATGAGGGGGTGTTGGTGGTGCTGGGTGTTGGTGGAGCCTGCGGTGTGTGAAGGAGGGGTGGGAAAGGCCCATTGTGCAATGGGGAATGGGGCAGATGTGTCCGTGTGAGCATGAGAAGCGGGTGTGAGGGAGGCCCTGCAGGAAGGGCGTGATGGTGGGAGGGAGGTCGGCCTCACCCTTGGGAAGCTGGAAGCTCCTTAGGGGTAGCAGCTGCACGGGGTGGCAGCCATGTGACACACGAGTGTCTTTGTGTCCGTGTGCTCCATGGGCAGCGGCGTGTGCCGTGACACGTGTCTCCTCCTGAGGACACACCTGAGGCACCAGCGGAAAACAGGGGTGTTGGGAGGCCTGAGTGCTGCTGCCAGGTGTCCTGTGGGCTCAAGTGGGACATGGGACACTTGTTGTACGTGGGGACATTGTGCTAACCAAGATTGTTCTCCCTTCCACTGTGCTGCTGCAGAGGAACTGAAGAAAGAGAACGGTGAGTTTTCCTGCTTACTCCATGCCTGCGTTAACCAAACTCCTTCAGGGTAGTTGCTGTATGGGGTGGGATCCATGTGACACAGGAGAGGCTTTGTGTCCATGTCTGGGTGGAACAATGTGTGGGAGAAGGGACTTGTCAGTAGGATCTTGGTTGTCCTGACATCTTGTTTTCTTCTGCTCTCTCCATGGTCACTTGGTAGAACAACTTCAAGCAGACAAAGGTGAGCTGCTCCCTTTCCCCTTTGCTTTCCCCGACGACACAGAGCCCTGGACAGAGTAGGCAGGAACAGCCCACAGGCAGCATCTCTCCAATCCCCATATACCAATGTGTCGTTGGGTGCCCCTCTGCTCAGCCCTGGTGAGGCCATATCTGGAGTATTGTGTCCACTTCTGGGCTCCACAGGACAAGAGGGATGTGGAGCTGCTGGAGAGAGGCCAGCGCAGGGCTACGAGTATGATCAGGGGCCTGGAACATCTGCCCTATGAGGAGAGGCTGAGGGAGATGGGCCTGTTCAGCCTGGAGAAGAGAAGGCTGAGAGGGGACCTGAGTGTCTAGAAGTACCTCAAGGGAGGCAGTGAGGAGGATGGGGCCGGCCTCTTTTCACTGGTGGCCACCAACAGAACTAGAGGAAACAGCCAGAAACTGAAGCACCAAAAGTTCCACAGGAACTTAAGGAAAAATTTCATAACAGTGAGGGTGCTGGAGCACTGGAACAGACTGCCCAGAGAGGATGTGGAGTCTCCTTCTCTGGAGATCTTCCAAACCCGCTTGGACGCAGTCCTGTGCCACGTGCTCTAGGTGACCCTGCGTGTGCAGGGGTTTGGACTAGATGACCTCTAGAGGTCTCTTCCAACCTTAAGCATTCTATGATTCTATGATTCTATGATTCTATGATTCTTTGTCCTTGTCTTTCAGCGCACCGTGACCACCTCATTGGTAAGTCAATGTGGGCACTCGGAAAAAGCGTGGGCAGTCACGTAATGCCAAGGTGCATGTGATGGGGATCTTCCCGTGTTGGGCTGTTTGGGTGATGACCCACACCTGTGTGCATACGGCAGTGCCTGTGTGTAGTTGTCATCTCATTAGCGCCCACGTCCACCCAATTGGGTTCGAGAAGGCTCTTGCTCCTTTGTAGTAAGCTGCCGGGGGAAACTGTGACCCAGGAGGGCAAAGAGCCCCCGCAAAAGCAAAGCAGTGACATTCCAGTTGGGAAAGACACGTGGAATCCACTTGTGTGAGAGGCGGAAAGGGGCCGTGGGGTGGTTGTGCATGGGGCTAGTGCAGGTCCATGGTGGCCAGAGGGTGTTGGGAGGCGTGAGTGCTGCTGCCAGGTGTCCCGTGGGCTTATGTGGGACATGGGACACTTGTTGTACATAGGGACATTGTGCTAATCAAGATTGTTCCCCCTTCCATGGTGCTGTTGCAGAGGAACTGAAGAAAGAGAACGGTGAGTTTTCCTGCTTAGACCATGTCTGGGTTAACCAAACTCCTTAGGGATAGTAGCTGCACATGGTGGGAGTCATCTCAGCATCATGATCATCATCCCAGGATCATGGATTCCAAAACCTCCAGGTTTCACAGGATTGTCATGTCTGTCTTGATATATCTTGCACCCAAAGCACAAGCTCAGCTGATTCTGCTGGTTCAAGATGTAATGTCTACTTGTAGGACTGGGCATCTCAGCAGCTCCCTTCATCTACATGTTCTGCATTTGGCACCTCTTTCCTTCCCTCCTGGCCACCCTTCCACAAAGCCGTCAAGATACACATTCCCACCAAGAAATTCCACCTCCTCCTGCCTTCATTGCTCCCAGTGCAGGCAAAATTTTCCCAAATGTTCCTTTATATCGCGCTGAGCCTGATATATGTATGAAACATGACTGAACGTATCTCCATGAGTGTCACACATGGGACTCTCTTCTGCATCCTCAGACATTGGTTGACCTGCTACTCTCTCTGCATAGTTTCACCTCCCTATTTTGTGATTGTAATCTGACTTAAGTCTGAGATTTCTTTTCTGCCAGTTGCAGGAATATTTGGAGTTGGCGAAACTTTTCATTATTTTATTTTATTTTATTTTATTTTATTTTATTTTATTTTATTTTATTTTATTTTATTTTACTCTATTTTACTTTACTTTATTTTATTTTATTTTATTTTATTTTATTTTATTTTATTTTATTTTATTTTATTTTACTCTATTTTACTTTATTTTACTCTATTTATTTTTTTCTCCCCAGAATTCAGGAAGGCTCGTGGCTATGCAGGTAAAAACAATACATTCATTTCTGTGTACTCACTGGCTTGAAGGCCACCAAGGGACCTGTGCGCACAGCGCTTAGCATCAACTGGACTGTGAGTCCGTCCAGCACGGTTTTAAATTCCCCTGATGTGGAGATTTGCTTTAACTCAGATTCAGTCAAAGCTTTCAACCCTAAATACTAAAATTCAGTCACTGTTAATGAAGAAAGGTGATTAGAAGGCTTAAGTGTGTCCACTGGCTATGGCGTTTTGCTGTAACATCTCAACATCATTCAAAGAAAAGACTATCTGTTAAAATTATGGCTTTAAGTGTTCTCAGTATTTTTTGAAAAAAAAAGCAAAAAACAAACAAACAAAAACCCAGAAAATACAATTCTAGCCAAACACATTCAGCAGATGAACCTGATTTCTATAAGCACCTTTTTTTTTTTCCTTTCGATGTATTTTTTATTGAATAATGCATTTCGAGATCAAAACGAAAAGCCCTAACATTATGGAACCATAATCTCATGCCAGAGAACTCAGCGAAGATAAGAATGGTTCTTTCTAATCAGCAAATTTACCTTCCATCCTCAAAAAAAAAAAGAAAAAAAAAGAAAAAAAAAGAAAAAGAAAAAGCAGTGCTTTGAGTTTGATGTAATTCTTAAAATTGATATGTGCCCCACTGCACTGAAAAAAATACTTATTTTCTCTGGAAGTTATCAAAATTCTGGGTTTTGGGCTGTCTCCTTTGGAGGTGAAGTTCATCCCTCGAATTGGAGTGGCACCATCACCATATCCAACTATGAGACTTATTGCAGTCTGCCATGGATATTAGGTTGAGCTTATTTATATATTTATTACTTATTTTTTATTTTTAGATATGTTTCACTTGACAATTAAATACTTTAAAGTCAGAGTGCAAATATTTTATGACTGCAACCCTTCTGCACTGTAGGACAGAGGTTTTTCTAGGCTGGTTGTAGGGAGGTTTTCAAGGTGAAGGTCTGTAGACTTTTCTCTCTGCTTGAATATTTAGAAACTTATGAAGTCCCCAATGTCTATTG
Organism: Tinamus guttatus; assembly: GCF_059628265.1. NCBI lineage: Eukaryota > Metazoa > Chordata > Aves > Tinamiformes > Tinamidae > Tinamus > Tinamus guttatus. The sequence goes on from NW_028288981.1 coordinate 67,015, forward strand.
CAGATGATGTCAAGGCTGATGTGGACACAGCCCATCCAAACTTGTCTTTTACTGAGAACGGGAAGCGTTTTACGCATAATCCACACACTCAGAGAGTGCCTCAGATTGAAGGGAGATTCAATGCAACCGTCTGCGTCTTGGGCTCAGAAGGTTTCTCCTCTGGGAACCACTACTGGGAGGTGGAAGTTGAACAAAGCAATGACTGGGACCTCGGAGTGGCCAGCAAATCTATCCAGAAGAAAGGAATAATTAACTTGTCAGTAAAAGAAGGATTCTGGGTTATGGGGTCAAGTTTGAAAGATTATTGGGCAAGAACTGACCCTTGGACGCGTGTCTTGGTGCAGAGAAAGCCCAAGAAAATCGGAGTTTACCTTAGTTGTGAAGAGAAACTCTTGACCTTTTTCAATGTGACTGACATGTCTGTGATGTTCACGTTTAAGGACTGTGCCTTCTCAGAGGAAGTGTATCCGTTCTTTAAAAATTCACAGAAAGAATCAACCATGAGAATCTGTTCAGTCAAAGAGCAATAATGATTTTAAATGCGGTCATTTTGTTGTGAAATGAAAAAGCAGAGGGTACAATTTTCTTAGGCAAATGTAATGCTTAATAGCAATGTATTTCATGTATTTAATAATATTTTACATTGCACGTTTTTAATACTTTGGTTTATTTTTTTATTTTTTTGGCATTTTTGTATGCATTTTGTACAATATATACACTGTTTGAGCAGAAAAGAACACTGTCCTGTGCCACAGTTCTTTAAATGATATGTTTCTCTCAAGAACAATTTTCTGGAGAGCCTGTTTCCTTCAAAACATTTTAATAATACTAATTCCCTGGAGTTTCATTCTGGCGTGCTGCAGTGTGGCAGCAGAGCTGCATTTAGGTGCAAGGCCCAACTGAAGATTTTAAAAGCATATATCTCAACAGAGATACAACCTATAAATGTACCTACTCTTCCTCACTCTTTTGAGTGATTTCCCTCACTCTTTTGAGTGATTATCAGAAGTTTGAGAAGGTGTCATGGAATGAGTTGAGGGCTGATGTGATGCACTTCACTCGTATGAGAGAAGTGGTAATAGATTTCACTGATATGGGACTGTAGTTCAATCAGCTTCAACGGGTAGGTGCACTGTTATCTACTGCATAGAGGACAGGGTTATACATCATTGCTAAGGAGACCCTTCCATTGAGTCATGAGGTCCAGAAGGGACCCCCTTGCTTTCCAGACTCCTTCTCAGAGGAGTCTTGCTGCAGCTGAATGCAATCTTAGTCCCAGATTTGGTCAAGGAGGGATACAATTTAGTAAAGTTCACAGAGTTTAGCATGCCATGTTCACTTACCATGGATCTGTCCCGGGTAAGGGATCGGTCAACCCTGCGGAGTAACCTTGAGATCCGTCCTTGCTCAAGGGGAGATCCCAGGGGGCATCCCACTGCCATGCAAGGAGACCTCAATGGAATCCTGGGCTATTCCCTAATTTACGGGTTAAGATGATTGACTTGCAGTCACTTTTTCACACCAGGTGAATTTTAGCTCAATTATCCCCTGGTTATTGTTCTGTTAACTGTCTCCCCGGAGTGAGTCCATCGTAATGTGCCCCAGCAGAATGCAGCCATCAAGACTGTTACTGAGGGCTGCACATGAGGAACTTCGGAGTTTATTTGGGAAGGAAAACTAGATCAAACAACTTCATACTACATCTAGTTCAAAGGCTTGCTCACTCTGCCCTTCCCAAGAAGATGCCTGGCAGATGTATATTCCAGCATCAGAGGCTTGGACGTGTTTTAAAAGTAAAGAAAAGGTTCCTCTTCTTGGAATCCATTTGAGAAGCTCTTTTTGATGCCAGTGCCTTTTGTTCTGAACCATTTTTCTGGTGTTTCCATTGTAGGAGATGATGTGTACTAATTCTGAGGGTGTGGAAAGAAACCACGTAACGGAAATATTTGCTGGGATACCAGTGGCTGGCAGTCTGCAGTCCAAGAGCACATCATTTCCAAGGGCTGTAGCCACATATGTAGATGGGAGAATGCTTGGCAAAGCAGCTGTGTATAAAATAGAAAACAAGAGACATAGTAAGACACAGTAATCCCTAAGGAGTATCTGAAGCTATATGGGGAATTAAGCCATTTCATGCTCAGAATAGTCTTTGGACACAAACATCTTACTGCAAAAGAAGCAAGGATGGGTAGTTTTTTAGCCATTGTCAGGACTTGGAGCCTGATCAAAGAATCTTGGGCTGCCCCTGGCTCTTGCCAATCAAATCCAGGGTTTTGTATCTTCATCAATGCCATATAGCTACATTCCTCTTTGGAAAGTGCAAAAAACTTCAGGTAACTAAAGTGTTTAAAGTTGTCCTTCCTCATAGTTAGTTCATGGAAAGTTATGGAGAGTTATGGACCCTGCCCTTCCTGATTCCCCTTACTATTCAGAGCTATCGTTCTTGACCATGGGTAACCAGGACCATAGTAGCTCTGAACTGGCAGAGGAAACTGTTCCCTCCAACCATGCCAGAGAGATTAATTTGCCTATAATGAGCATATGACACTGCTTTCTTTGAAGTGATCTCTTTTGCCGCTCATAACTGACTCCCATGGTCCCTCTACCATGGACACATCTCTCTTTCTCCCAACCCTTGCATTCCTGATTAAAGAGAAGATGCTAACCTGTCACTTCCAGTTCAACGGCCACCTGGTCACGCCATTTGCCAGCTGATACACTGCAAATGTATTTCCCTTTGTCAGGGACCTGGGTGTTCTTCAGTTTTAGGGACAAATCGCCCGTGCTCCACTTGCTGAGGAAGAGCTCCGTTCCACCCCAGCTCCGATCCTGCAGCCAACTCTCTTCAATCTCCGTGTTGTAAGAGATCTTCCTTGATCTCCTGAAAGGCTGGACAACAGTCCACTCAACTGTGATGCTTCTGGGAAAAACTGTGGATGACAACTGGCAAGGCAGAATGGCATCTGTTCCAACATAGCTGATGACTGGTTTGTTGTGAGGGAGGATGTGGAACTTGCCTGTTTGAAGACAACAACATTTAGAAGAGGGGTTCTGAGAGGCTGGAAAAGGTGTTCCTGTCACTCAGCTTGGGGATAATTTTTCCTCCTCTAAGATACCTCCAAATGCTGGGGGGCTTTGGGGTTACGGCCTCTTGGAGAAGTCTGTGAGTTTGACAAGACAGTGCAATGAGTGAGCCCATGAGAGGGAAATATACATATATATATATATATATATGTAAGGCATGTCTACACTGTATTGAGAAGCCAATTGCAGTCATTGACGCCATTGAAGCAATGTTGAAGAGTCCATGAACAGCACAATACCACAGAGCGCGGTAACGGTGTGCAACCCCACTCTGCAACCAGACACGAGGTGCTACCATGCATACAGGTAAGACCCAGCTTGCATGAGTCCTGAAATCATTTCACTGACCTGTCACATCCAGCTCCACCTCAGTTTCATCCTGCCAGCTCTGGGTGGACAAGGTGCAGATGTATTCTCCTCTGTCAGTATACTTGACATTTTTCAACAACAGAGACATATTGCCATGATTTAGTTCAGAAGAAGACAATTCTGTTCGGCCTCCGTATTTCTCACCTCTTACTTCTGCTGTGACACCCTCGTTATATGAAGCTCTGTGGATTAATTCTGAAGAGTGAAGCAGCTTCCATTGCACTACAAATTTCCCGGTAAAATTAGTGAAGGAGAATAGGCAAGGTAAGAGAACATCTTTTCCTATTACTCCGATAACAGGAGAGCTCAAAGGCAGGCTTCGGTATGGAGCTGTTGAAACAGAAAGAAAACGTACTCACATTTCAATGTCATCAAGGATCTCCTTGATCCTCATCAAGGAGATCAAGATACAGTGGAAAGAGATAATGGGAATGAGTCAAGTCCAGCCCCTTGAAGAAGTCTGCATCCCAGAGAGCAACTGGAATGTCCTATGTGCAGGCCTTTATATGTGGACAGCTGAAATGAATCATAGGGATATACTTTTGAATAACCTGAATACTTGGATGTTCCTAAACTCAACTGTTTGAATTACTTGGATTACTGTTGTCTACTACGGTGTCTTGGACATGGTATGCTTAAATTTAAGCGTTTTTTAACTCTAACCACATACCATCCTTGTTTAAAATGAGTTGAACCTGACCTTGACTGTTGAGTATTTCTCTGTAGATTATCAAGTGTGAGTTTGTAGTTAAATATATTTGGTCAGATAAGTTCTCCTCTAGACAGCTCACTCAGGTGCTGATGTGGAGAAATAAACTCCACTTGGATTTTGCCCTTCTTTGGGTAGAAATTATTCTTCTGTTTTATTCCTTTCCAAATGAAATTCTAGGAAGAAGGTAACAGCAGTTGGGGATAATTGATTCATATCTCGTCTGCCCCATCATCCCTCCTGGAATACTGCCTTTATTCTATTTGTTAATTGATTTTGAACATCTAGTCACGTCCCACATGGAGACTCAGCCTACTGCCTGAAATTGTGGTCCAGTTGATCCATTTCCCCTCCCTATTGGAAAGAAAAGAAAAATCAGAGAGGAAGACACAGATTTTCCTGGAAATCAATTTTATCTTGCTCTGGACAGACTCCTTTTTGATCTTTCTTCTATGCAGGGATTCTCGGGCACTGACCTGTTACATCCAGTTCCACATAAGTCTCCTTGTACCAGTTGGAATACGTAATCCGGCAGGCGTATTTTCCTTTGTCAGAGACTTGGATGTTCCTAAGCTTCAAGGAGAGATTCCCCTTCCTCACTTGGGATGCAAAGAATGAAGTTCTACCCTTGTAGCTTTTCTCTTCCCTTTCCACTCCACTTCTTCCAATGAAGGAACTTATTCCTGTTCTTTTCATAGGCCTAATAAGGATCCATTGGACAGTGAGGCTGACAGGAACACTAGGGGCAGAGAGGTAGCAAGGCAGGATGCCGTCATCTCCAACAGTCCCAGTGATGACTTGATGAGAGGAAAAAACTCTAAATTGACCTGAGAAAATCAGATATGCACAGGTTAACATGTATAAATTAATGTTAATAAAGTATGTAGTATCATTGGAGGCATCCTAGGTGAGCTTCAATATGCATGCAGGGCTGAAGGAGACAATGCTACACAAATAGAAGTCCTTCTGTAGAAGTACTTGAAGGCCAGAGTGTACCTTATGTTATCTCAGGTGGTGCAAGATACCTCTGTTTTGGTAAATGAATAAGACCCCAAGTGTCTGCTTTAGCGTGATGTAAATAGGTATTTTAATTAGATCTCCATTGAAGTGTTTAGACACATGCTACAATTAGGTATTTTGACTGGGAACAGAGTACATATCCTTGAAATTGTGTTAAGATCCCTGCATACATATTTCTGATTCATGCAGTGTATGCATGGTAAATCCAATATATTCTGCACTTCCCAGTTGTTCGTATTTGCTCTACTCCTGCATGTGCTAAAAATCAGGTTCTGAGCTTTCTGGGTTGTTTTAACTTTATCTGGAAAAAGGGACATGTCTTGCTCTTGGAGATGTCAGACTGAACAAATAACAATATTTTGTAACAAACTAATATGTCTATGGATTTATATAAATGCTTCCCTCTGGATGTCTTGAATAACCAAGAGCATGGGTTGCCAGATGTGTATCCTCAGGCAAATTAATCCTACACTTAGGTAGAGATTCAGCTCATGGTTTAAGATATCTATATGTGGATAACGGTCTCCATCCGAACAAGTTATTAAGTAAAAATTATAATTAATGAAGAGCCCCGGTACAATTCAGTAGCTCTATCATAGAAACCTCCTATGGCATTCCAGATGCCCTGAGGAAGTATGTATATATAAATACCTATATTAATAGCAATAATGATAAGGATAGCCATATCGATATAATACGCACAGACATATAAATACATCCATTTTTTTATTACTTTGCAAGTGATGTTTTTGTGACATAAATTATGCTTACCACCGGTCTTCTGAAATATTTGCAGAAGAATCAGGATTTGTATCCTTGACAGCCATGTGAAGAAGAAAGCCATTGCTCAGCAGCAGCAGAAGCTCAGACTTTCCAGGTAATTGCAGACAAAGACTTCAGGGAGTTTCCCTGAATGCAAAGAATGAGTTAAAAGCAATGAGTTTATATTAGTAAATTAGAAGGAACACAATGGTAGTTTCAGAAAAGTATCTTTGGAAAAATGTTCAAGAGTTAGTAAAAAGAAAATCAAATATCATTTTTTACAACACAGAAAGAAAAAATAGCAGTATCTTTATAGTATTACTTACTAAGGATAGTCAGAGCAAACTTCCAATTAAAAGTTCTTTACATTTATCTATAAGCCCCAGAATCTGAACTCAATCAGTGAGGTAAACTACTTGCAAATGATTTCTGATGTTGCAGACTCTTTGTCCAAAACTCTTGTTCTTTAAAAAATATTTACATATATTTGCAACCAGGAGAACTGGTTGTGTATTAGTAATATGCAATATATAATCACAAGTAATTTTGCAGAGAGGGAGGAAAGTGATTTGTTCAAAGTGGAATGGCATTGGCTTAGGACGATTATAAGGTGAAGGTTTTCTAAAGCTGAGCTGAGTTTTTTGGGGGCATCACCCCATTCCTAGGGCAAAACATTGTTATTTACTCCAAGCTGGAGTCCAGTTTTCCATGTCGGAGAACTCATCCAAGATCTTCAGACTCTGAGCATCTACGAGCTAAATAAAAGGAGGGCACAAATTCATTAATTTCTTCTAAAGTCCTTGACTTCACATTTCTGTGCATTTATTCTTTGACACCACCAGCGGCATTATGAGTATTTAATTTGGCCTTGCTGTTTCGCTTGTATCGTGAATGTAATGAGTAGTAAACGCTAAGCCATGTCCATACTTGTGATAGGCATTCCTCTATGAGCTTTTTTTACCATAATGTCAGTATTTATCCAAACTTAAGTGAAACGGTAAGGCCAGATAAAGTGCTCATAATGCCGCTGGTGGTGTCAAAGAATAAATGCACAGAAATGTGAAGTTAATGACTTTAGGATGACTAAAGACAACGGAAACTCTCCTTCAGCTAAAGGAAAGACTCATTTTCTCACTTTTCTTCAGAAAACATGATCTTTTGAGAGAAGACAGTGTCTTTTTCTGTGTGATACAAGCTCAAATTTGTTCAAGAAAATATTGCTATAGTACAGCAAAGGAAGAAAATCCATCCTCCTTTTTTCTGTTTCATATGAGATCTGCCTAATGTCATGTAATACAAATAATATTTAATATATGAATAGTATAAATAATATAAAATTATCCTTGCAAGCAATTATCTTAAATACTACCCTAAATATTATCCTAAAAATCAGCCTAATTACTTGCAGAAAATCTATTCATCTTTTGCTGAAAAAAATGATCAGTTGAACTTGTTTATTAGCTTAAATAAGATTTCTTACCTGGACAGCAGACTAGAAAACAGTCGTTGAAAGCTTTACTTGGATGCTTGGTGAGGCGAACTTTTCCCCCCGATAAATATATAGCCCTTATTGTCATTTGTGTATATTGCTCTCATATCTTACAGGATTAGAGAGTTGTTTATTAACCAGGGACTTGGGTATAACGATATTACTGTAACACAGGAAACACCATCCATGTCACAGCCATGACCCAGGCTCCTTCCATCCAGCCATAAGACCACTCATAGCCACTCAAATCTTCTTCTACAGAGCTCTGAAAACATGAATTAGTTTCTGCAGAAAGATGTGGGTTCAACCAGAGCATGGTTTGTGTGAAAATCATGCAGGGAAAAGCAAGCAGGAAAATGTGACCTTCAGTTCTGAGGGCTGTGGGGAGAATTGAACTTTCATCTTCCTTGTCTAGCATGTCCTGACTGCTCAACAGTTGTCTGCATAAACAGATATCATCTTCCCTTTGCTCTCATTTTTCATTTTTTTTATAACTAACAGGAAGAGCTTCTCTTGATTCTTTGAAACAAGAAGCAAAGGACACCGAGGAGAAAGAATGGATTTCATATATCCTTTGCGTAACCGTAGAATCATCATGACCGGAAAAGACCTTCAAGATCGTCGAGTCCAACCGTAAACCCTTCAACACCCACATGCTGAACCATGTCCCTAAGTGACTCACCTACACGGTTCTTGAAGACTGTCAGAAAGGGAGACTCCATCACCTCCCTGGACAGCCTGTCCCAATGCTGGACTACTCTTTCCATGTTGAAACTCTTCCTAATGTCCAGCCTGAACCTCCCCTGGAGCAACTTGAGGCCATTGTCCTATTGGTGGTTGTTCTGGAGAAGAGATGGACCCCACCTCACTACAACCTCCTTTCAGGTAGTTGTAGGGGGTGATAAGGTCTCCCCTGAGGCTCCTCCTCTCCACACTAAATAACCCCAACTCCCTCAGCTGCTCCTCATAAGGTCTGTGCTGAAGTCCCTTCACCAGCTCCATTGCCCTTCTTTGGACAAACAAACTCATAATATATTAGGGTTTTAAATATGGGCAGGAGAATCTAGCTGTTGACTTCCATTCCTTAAGTCAAGCTAACTTAATCAATGTTTACATATTTGTTTAGGAGGTACTATCTTCAAGGAAAGAGTTTTATCACATCCACTAAGTAACGTTTATTTAACCCCAGAATGCCCAAAGATAATTTAGAAACAGATTTAAAAGAAATGTGCACAATTTGGTAATTTAATTTCTATCACAAGTTACTAATTTGTATAACATTTGGATAACAGTTGGCATTAATATTCTTCCTAGTAAATCAGATCTAAGGATTTATTGAAGAAAGTGAATACATAACAAATGCAAAAAATACATGTAAATAAATTCATGCTCCTTTTGTCCAGGTAAAATGCATTGTGATGGATCAGGATTTTTACAAAATTAATTCTCAGCAGGAGACAAAGATCCTGGAGAACCTTGAGAAAGTTTTTCTTTCTCATGCACAGTTTTAAAAAAGGCTGAAAATATATATTTTTTCTTCCTTTCTCCTTCTGTGTCCTCTGTGATTTGTTAAAAATATTAATCTCTTCTTGGTCGTGTGGAAGTGCTTCATGAAGCTCTCTGTGATGACTCGTGAATGATGACAGAACTTATCGCCAACCACTTGTCATCAGGGCCCGGATTAAAGAATGGATACAGCTTCCCAAAATAATCAAGAGTGAGAGACCCGAGAAGACGCTTCTCATCAGGGTTATAGAATGAAAGTGTTTTCTCCACTTGGTCCAGGGCAACACCAACAACACTACAAGGCTTTGGAATACTTATATCCTTGTTATCAGTTAGAATGTACTTGCCCTGGGAAAAATGGAGCCCGAAGACCGATGAATCGAAATCGCTCATCTTCACTGTATTTCTAATTTCCTCGCTTAACACCCCCAGCATCCACTCCAATTTATCCCCCACCTCCACTTCCCAGTATTGGATTCCATCCAAAAACCCTTCATTTGCTACTGCAAACAATTTTCTATCGAAATCTTCCTGCATGGAACACTTGACTCTGTTTTTCTCCTTAATGATGAGTTTTCCATCTTTGCGTTTCTCGTCCAAGGTGATATTAACTTTAGAAAGAAAAAGAAAAAAAGAAACGCACAAAGTGAATGACATTTCAGATGATCAAGAAAAATAAACAACAATAATCTCAGAGAAAGTGCATAAAGGAAAGAATAAAATAAAAGTTTAAATTGGAAAATGTACTGTGACTCAGTGGGACAAGAAGTCAGAAGGGAAATAATTTCAAGTCACCACAGCAAGGAAGGAGGAAGTTCTGAAGTCAAATCCCATCCAGGTTGTTCTTTTTCTATGTGTCAGATTGATATTTTTACTCATTTCAGATATATATTTTTCCCCATTTCAGAATATGGATTCTCAAAAATGATTTAAGACCATTTGTTTCTGAGAATGAAAGAATATGAGATTAATAACAGGCAAAACTTGGCTTACCTGCTTTGCAACGAATTCTCATGAATTCTGCAAGAAAATAAATTAATGATTAATTGAAATAGTGCTTATTCTACCATATTTTGGAACAGGAGTATGAACTTGATAAAATTAATTTCGAGTTTTCAACTTACCCACTTCATTCCTGGCTTTTTCTGAAATGCAAAGAAAGTCACATTATATCTACACATGGCAAGACTCATTGGTAGGATCTGCACTAATGTGAGTATTCCCAGTACTACGTTATTTAAGTGTAACTTGGCCTATGCAGTCAGATACAGCTAGATAAAAAGCTAGATAAAAAGGAGGGATTTTAGTTGCATAAAGCCAGGCTGGTCACCTGGGCTCTTTACACAGATTTTTAAGGACCTTCAAGTTTAAACTAATTTTCTTACCAAGTTCACGCTCTGCTTCTTGAATTTCTACAAAGAAACAGAAAGAAAAATGAAATTTAGGATGACCAAAGAAGTTGATTTATCCTGCAGTCATTATACATTACAGAAGTAATTTAATCATGTTTATCTAAAAATCTTTTTCATGTCTATCTTTAAAGAAATATAGACATGCATTAGGTAAGTTTTCTTTCATATTAAATAAGGTATTGGATGAATTGATCTGAAGAAATGAAATAAATAAAAAAAAAATGAAATTTTCAGAAACAGCCAGGAAGTGATCCCTGAATATTGTAAGGGCACAATAATTTCCTTACGTTCCTCAATATTTATTTAAGTGCTGTGTAAGAGTATATATATGAAGGCCTAATGCACACACAGGATTATTTTCTAAAGATACTTTATTTGCCATTTAAATTCACATTTTACAGTAATAATATCTCTTAGACAAAAGGTCATGAATCTAAAGAAAATAAGATTTTCAGAGATCTAAAGATTTCATTTAAGTCATCATTCTCAATGCAAACTAGGTGAACATAAATAAGTATCTTTAAACCATTATCTCTCAAAAAGCTGCCTACCAAACTCACTTCTTGAAGAAGTCTTAATATATGTTCAATATCGATGCTCTAAAGTTTAATGCATCCTTAAACATTTGCTGTAATAAAGACTTTACATTCCACCAAATAATCTATTTAACTTTGTCATCCTGACAGATTTTTATTTAATGTTTATCTTAGCATCCATCTCTATAATTTGTCTATCTCTATAATTTGTCTATCTCTATAATTTGCCTATCTTTATAATTTTTTGACATACAAGAGAGTTTATTCTCATTCCATTCGTGGCAGTAATTGGTACTTTTTCAATGCTATAATCTGTTTGGATGCAAATAACCCCTCCTCTTTTTCTTGCATATATATATATACATATTATATATATACACACACATATAATATATATATACTGTATATGTATATAATGTATATATATTATAATATATATATACATACAATACAACTTTTCAACTACCTTTTCTGTTGGAGTAATTTTAATCTCCACAATATAAAATTGGAAAAGCTCTTTCTAATTTAAGTACTGGAAATTGCATAGCACATTGTTCTTGTCTTAAAGCCATGATCTACTAAGTGTGTTTTACATCAGGACTTAAAGCATGATATGCAGTAAAAACGCAGAGTAGTAAAAATATGGCACATTACCCTTCTCTGACTTGTTCTGCTCCTCAGCTGAAAAACAAAACAATAATAAAAAAAAACAAATATAATAAATGCTACATTTTCAAGACCAAAACCCCCAAAACGTGATGGAGAATTACAGTGTTAAAGAATGTGCTTATACAGGGAAATGAGGATTAACATTAAATTCAGCATACAGTTTAAGGTTAAGCACACAAGGAGGTCTTCAAAATACATAAGATAAATTGTCCTCCTGAAATACGTGTCTTGTTGTATTTAATTTGAAGGCAATCTACATGATTAGCTAAGTCTGGGTATGTAAATTCCTATAGCTAAACCTAGGTGACGTGATACCTGGAATTATTACCCTCTATGTAACTGGAACAATAACAATTTCAAACAGTTACATATCAATGTAATTGAAAAACACACAAACACACGTATATTATGTATATCATATAATATTCGTAATATTATATATTTATGTTATATCATTTTAATATAATATAATATAATATAATATAATATAATAATACATACATCTATTTATATATAATATAATATAATTATATTACATCTATTAATATAATAAATAAAACTGCATAACGTATGTATTATATAATTATGCAATATATAATTTTTATAATAAATACAATTAATATAATCAATTAAAATATAATAATAATATAATTCTTATTATATAATATTGTATAAAATATAATGTATATATAATATATATATTATATTATTATATATATAGTACATAACACATAACATATAACATAATATATGATATATAATATTTAATATATAATATACACAATGTATATATAACATAATATATAATATACATTATAAATATTATATTATATTATATTATATTATATTATATTATATTATATTATATACATAAGAATAGAAAGCCTAATACTGTAATTTCTGGACTTACAAAGACTTCTAACAAAGAATACCCCAAATCAATATAACTAAGGTAAGTCAAAAAATGGTCTTACCCATCTGCTCTTTGAGCTGTGATATTTCTGAAAGAAATTAGGTTTCTACAGTAAAATAGCATTTTTTAAAAAATGTATAATTTAAAAAATGACAACTATTTATTTCAATAAGGCCATTTCAAGTTTATTATCTGTCATTCTGTGTTCAAATCTATTATCTAACATGGCTTTATAGAAGGTATAGATAGTGTTTCCCCGTGGTACCTTAAGAGCTATCTGAAAAGTTTCAGAAGAGTTTACTAAGCCTCTGCAATGAGTTATCTTCCTTTTCTCTAAGTGAACAACAACAAAAAAATTAAATTAAAAAAAAATTCAGCAAAAAAGTAACCACTGATATTTCCTGAATTCATCTTTCATCCAGATCGGAAAGATTTATTGACGGAAATAACTGTAAAAACGCTTCTTTACTTACCTTTTTCAAGTTCACGTTTTGCATTTACTGTGAATAGAGGGAAATACGTCATAATCCTAAAGAAAATTCTTAAAACAGTATCATTTTTTAAAGACTATACGAAAAGACTCCACATTGTGACATCCAGCTTTACTTTCTTTGCCGTTTCAAACTCAGAGAAATCCAGGGACCAACAGCTAAAGTTACACTTTGTGGATGATTTATTTTTAATAATAATAATGATTTATTAATCAGGGTTATATCCTGAGTTTTATTCCACACGCAATAGTGAATCTTTGACAGCTGACAAAATTTTGAAAAATGGATGACAAGTGTTTTAGGGACGACCTAGAGCAAATTCTAATGCAAGTCAACAGATTTGTTCCCAGATGTTTAAAATTTTATCCCCAAAATGTTTTCATTTTTACACAAATTCCTGAGTTATTTCCTGGCTAGCAGCTTACCCTATACAGGATGGCAAAGGAGTATTTTCTGTCCTTTAGGGTGTCTTAAAATACCATCGAATAGGTAACATAAAATGCCATCCGTTAGCTTTATAGTGCACATCTAATGTAAGTTAGAAACCCTAAAAAAGAGAAAAAAATCTCATGATAAATCACAGATCTCAATCATGAAATGGGAACTAGCACAACGAAGATCAGCGATTCCAGTATTTATCCAAAACAGGCAGGTTTTAATTTAAAAGGCTGAAAATCACCTGGAGCCTGAAGTTCAGTAGGAAGTACAAATCAACTATCAAATAAGCTGATTTATGTCATTAAATCAGCTGTTAATGTCATTAAATAGCATCTGGAATACAGCCCCGTGGTTTATTTATACAATGCAATGGGCTAACACTGTTTAAACTGCTGGACATATCATCGAAAATGCTGCAAAATAGGATTTATTATAACTTACATGCACGAGCGGTTGTCTTGTTGTTCTCTGAGAGAGAGAAAGAGGAAGGAAGGAGGGAAACAGGGAAGAGAAAAAGAGAACACGTTACTTTCTGTCTTCCTTGTAGGTTTTTGAATGAAGCTTTTCATACTGCGTTGGGGTCGTGGGTCATGTTTGGCGAAGGACAACTTATTTCCAAAATATCTTGGTGGATATTCACTTAAATTTACCACTGACATCATGAGAAATCATACAAAATTTACTAACTCTATCTATTGACATTGAAAGTGGAGAAAATGCAGAAATTATTTGTTTGTAGCATCATGAGCTGATGATTCGGAGCTGAATCACAGCTCTTTCATAACCCAGCACCTTTCACAGATAATTCTAGACATAGTGATGTGATTTTTTAGCCAGACTATGCTAAGGATTCGGTACTGAATTACGAGGGGAACTTACTCCTGAGTTTATACGTTGCAGCAATAACCAGCAATATGCTCAAGAGGAGGATCACGACAAACGCGGCCAGCCAAGGGGAGGTGGCAGGAAAGAAAACATCTGCAAATTGTTCACATGAACATAAACATGAGTTTATGGACACAAACGCAAGTTTATGAAAGTAAATTGCCCTGCAAAATCAAGTTTGGGCATGTCCTGAGGTTCACTGGGGTAAGAAACAACAGTTACTGCATCCACTGGGGTGGGTGGTGAGTGTCTCTGTCCATCTTTGATGTCCCGTTTCAACAGGTGGATGGCCAATTCCAGCAAGGTAAGACCTCAAGAGAAGACTGGAAAAATACCCTTAAGAGTGCCAGGATGCAGAAGAACCAACTTTCATTGCTCTGCTCCCATCATCCCAAAATAGCAGCACAAACACAAGTCTTGACAGGATCTAAATGTCCTCCAAAGCTGTATGCTCATGCTCAAATGAGAGCTGGTAGCAAAGCTGAAGTCGTAGTTGCTATTGTTACCTTCATTTTACTGGGAAGAACAGAGGAATAATCACTGAGGTTGTCATTTTCCAGAAGAAACTGGTAATTTCTGGCACCCCTTTGTCAACCATTGCAAGCGATTTACAGGAGAATTTGAATCATGCCCACCTGCAATGACGACTGAAGACTCTGTTGACGTTTTCAGCATTTTATCGATTATTTTGCAGGACACCGAGTTTCCAGATCCGGGTTTTAGAAGGAGAGAGCTGCTGGCATTGGCATCGCTGGTGCCGTCATCGAGCGGCGTTCCCATGAAGTCTTCTCCTTTGCTGTCCGTCCACAACACGTGGACTTCATCAAACAGCCTCTCGGAAGAGCATTTGAGTCGGATACCGTCGCCCTCGTAGTCATCCAGGATAATCAGGGGACTGTGGCCACGACCTACAGAAAGGGGAGAGGTGCAGGAGAGCTGTGCTTGGTGCATCGAGTGGTTTTGAACGCAACAGGACCGAACGAGCAAGAAATTTTGCAATTATTATCCGTGTTTTCCCATGGAAGCTGCAACTTGCACTCTAGGACATGAGCAATTCCCCCCACAGCAGCAGTCAGTGTGTGTAGGGCAATCTTGAGGACGAATTAAAGCCCAGAGATGCATTTTAAACACCATTTAGATGCATTTAGTTGATGCATTTAGATACCATTAAAAGACATTCATGCCGTGAATCTGTAGGTCAAAATTATCTTTTCAAAACCCTTTTCTGTGTTTAATATAGTAGATTATCAGGGACATAATCAGCCTACCAAATCTGAGCCATTTAAAAGAAAAGTATCTCATTTAAGGCTAACATCTCCTTATACCAAATAATAATAATAATAATAATAACAACATATAATATTATATAAATCATATTATATATTACATATTATATAATAATAATAATATATGTATTATTATTATTATACATAAATAATAATAATATATAATATAGATATAATAAAATAATATAATAATAATAATACATTATTATTATAAATAATAATAATATAATATATATATGTAAAAAAAAACACCAGGGAGAAATGGGATTCCCTAGAGAGAGTTTCATTCCCTCTTGAGATAAATGGGGTGCATTACACTGAAAATGCTGGTCTGTTTGAATTGATTATACGGGTAGCTTAGATTAGCAGGTAGGATTCAGATGCCCAGTTTTAGTATCTATAATTGAGCACACAGAATCCCCAGATATGCATTTATATTCACTGAAATCCACATAAATTAATCATCAAAGTCTGAGCTTATCCGTTTAGCTGAGAAGAAGCCAGTCATCATAGAGGGGTATCAATTAAAATATATTGATTTTAGAAATAAGTGTA
Organism: Tinamus guttatus; assembly: GCF_059628265.1. Taxonomy (NCBI): domain Eukaryota; kingdom Metazoa; phylum Chordata; class Aves; order Tinamiformes; family Tinamidae; genus Tinamus; species Tinamus guttatus. The sequence goes on from NW_028288981.1 coordinate 83,139, forward strand.
TTACAGAGTTAAATTAACGTGTTAAAGAGAAAAAATACCTGTAATGGGTTGGGGTGTAGATACCAAGATGAAGATAACTGCTGTCAAATGGAGCAAGAGCCCCATACCTATGTGGTAGAGAAAAAACTATTTGAATGCAGAGTAAATTATGAGTGGGTCTTCACATTCATGGACAATATAAACACGTAGAAAAACCTCTTAAAGTATATTTTTATGCATACATGGAGGCTCATCTCAGATGAAAAAGAAAAGCAGCCTCAAATGCTGCTTCCTTCCTTCCTATAGCTGCTCTTGAAACTCAAAATTGCAGGTGAAGATATTATCTTTCTAGCCACTCATATTCCGAAAACAGCATCTTGCCTTATTTTTGAAAACCCATTTTGAAGCATGGGGTTCAATAATTATCCCTTCAAAAGGGGGGTATATTGAAAAAATAATTGCTAAAATAAAAATGTATTGGCGCTTTCTAAATTAAGGGCTTCATTTTGGAACACTTTTTCTCAGATTTTTAAATTGAAATATAGTTATGTTTGTTATATTTATACATAGCTTATATGCAAATAAAGAAACAGAGAGTGTTTGGGTTACAAAAATCTTTGAAATTTATTTTGTTAAATCCTGGATATTTTTACACATCCAACTATATGCTTATATATTTAGTCAAACAGAAATATTTCACTTCAACAGCAGAAAGAGTAGCAAAAATCTTTTTTTTTAAGATAAAAAATGAACCTTTGGTGAAATTTTGATGAAAATAAAGTACATTCCTTAGACTTTGGCCTAGCAAAAGACACTGTTCACCGAAATTGCAGATTGCTTCTCCCCACCACAGGCAATATTTTTTGCATTGCAAAATGGGAAGTTTCCCTTTGTTATGGCTCATACAACAGCCACAATATAGTCCATTTCTAAATGCACTAAGAATTTAAGGTTTTTGAAGCACATTTTTGGTTGGCTTGATTAATTTCCTCTTTCTTTGAGCCTTTACACACTGTTTTCAAACCTTTCTCTGCTGCCACATAGCTCACAAGAACTTGGTCACTCTTGCTGCAGAACTGCAAACACTGAGATGTTTGGGATTCAAGGAAATAGAAAGGAAGAAATGCATGAAATATTGCAAAAAAATAGAGCAAAGCCATGAAAACAAAGAGCAATTCTTAAATTTACTGCTAGTGAACACCCTGAGCAGGAAGAAAGTCATTGCACACTGAGGACAGTGCTGCACCCCTGTGTGAAAAGATGGAAGGGCCAAAGAAATGAAAGTAAAACCTTATAAATGAGTCAACAAACTGAAACACAGGAGGTTCCACCTGAATTTGGGGAAGAACTTTTTGATTAGGAGGGTAACAGGGCATGAGACAGGGTGCAATCCTGTGCAATGCGCCCTTGCTTGCTCCAAATCCACTTGTAAAGGGATTTGGAAAGGACCATTTCCAAAGGTCCCTCCCAAACTTTAGCATTCCATGATTCCGGACAGATCCTCACATGCCAAGAGATATCTCGGTGTATTTGGAGTTTTATCTCTCTCCCAAGAAGCTGCTCATCATGCGAAAACACAAGCAAAACTGAGAGTACAGTAATTCCCAGAGATAAAATTACAGGGGTAATCTAAAAACCTGGAGATTTTTCAGAAAAACACGCAAAATATCTGCCAATCAACCCAAAAACACAACACAAAGACTCTGTGACAGAAAGGAAAGGGAACGGAAGAGTAAGAAAGTGCTTCGAACTCTTCTCTTCTGGCACCAAATTACTGTTTTAGCAAAGAAAAACACAAACCTGCAGGTCAGCAGCACCAACCTGAATTTATACAAATGCAGGTAGAGGAAATCCACATGTAGGTGTTCACATCAACTGGCAACGCACATGAGACTGTTGGTACCTTTGAACCCTGCCAGCCACTACTTTGCTAGCAATAAAACCGGTGCTTTTAGCGCCTCAAGTTACCTATTAACAGGGGAAAGCAATAGTGCAATCATTAGATTTTTCAGTGAATGGGGAAGAAAAAGAAGGAAGGAATGTGGATTTAAGCTATTCATGGCCAAATACTTGTAAAATTAAGAGCAAACAGCCCTTGGAAAAATCAGAAGGTTGAGGGCGTCTATAGTACAAATACCCACAAGAAGATAGTAGGGCTGCCCCATAAATTAGTTAATTTAAAATTAGAATAATTCATGGAAAGAGGAATGATGATTCGTGACTGTGCTGTACAAAAAGCCTGGTTTTATCACCCCAGAACTTCCCTGATGGTGTCTTAAGCTGTCCCCAAAGTTCTGGTGGAGCAATGAGTTTAGGAGCTCCGTGTGTTTGTGTTGCTTTCTACAGAGTTGGACTTTCGGGAGGGAAAAACAAGATGAAGGAGCAAAAGAAAAGAAGATATTTTGGGTTTTGCTGGGTGACGATGGAGGGGACAGCACATTTTCCCTGCAAAGGCAGCATTATCTCTCCAGAGGGAGCTGAAAACTCACCTGATTTTGGTGGGGAGTCAAATTCCAAGCACACTTGGACTAGGAATGCTTCTTCCTCCTGTAGTTTTAGAAGCTGGAACACCCTCCCTTTGCTCCTCACAATCAATGGAAGCTTTTGGCATATCCCCTACAGAAAGAACATGCTAAAAAGGATGTTTTCCCTAGAAAGATATAATTCCCTTTCTCTCTCTGTGTGTAGAAATTAAGAATTCCCTTTCATTCCTCAGTGGATACAACTGCACACCTCTTTAATGGGAGGTAAATATTATTCTCTATGTTTAGAGCATATATAAACTTAGAGTATGTATAAATTTAGAGCATATATACATTATATAAATTTAGAGCATATATAAATTATATAAATTTAGAGCACATATATATATTTAGAGAATATATCTCTATATAAAGCATATATTTTAGTGTCTGCTCTTCTGTCACCAAGGGTGTATTTAGGATTTTATTATCTGTACGCACACAATAATACCAAAATCATGACAGCAATTTGTGTTAATTTTATATGCATTGAAGACAGGGGAACTTGGAGAAGGGAGTTGCATCTTGACACTTGTCAACATGATGATGCATGAAGAAAAGGCACCTGGGTGGAACTTGGGAGCCCCATACATGTCCCATACATGTGATTCCACCAAGTACTTCCAGGCTGTGGGGGTTGTCTGAAAACAGGATTATTGCAGGAAGATGTGACCTATCACAGGATAACCAACCCCTGCACATAGGACATAAGATGTGGGTAGGTGTCCAAGGAGTTTCTTGCTTTCCTGTTAGAAAAACACTATTTAGCTTCTCTTCGGGACAAAGCTTCTGTGTGAAGGAATATATTTTGCATCCAAGATAAATATAAGCTATAACCTATCTCACCATTCACTTTGGATGCTCAACAAAGAAGAGGGCATCAAAGGCAGACGAATGGAGATTGGAGTTTAGATGGTTAACGAGCTGGTAGATGATGGATTCACGGGGTAGGGGATATGGATGTTCTCTCAATGGACCCCAGCCAAACAATATCCCTCTCTGTTAGTCCAAGGTCCCTCTTCAGGACTATTTGACCCCATCCCAGCACCAGAGGACACTACTGGCACTGTCTCCCTCACAGCTGTCAATTAGACTCCCTTGCGAATGGACATTTCTAAGGGTTTTCCAGGAGTTTCTTCAACTGTCATTTTTACAGCTTGAGGATCTTACAGAATGCAAATCTCCATCTACACAAAGATGCCACCCACGAGGCTCCTGGTACAGCAGCTACAATGTAGAATGTCTCATTACTCTTATAGTCCTGGAAAATGGAGATAGGAGTAACATCAGGCAGGTCAGGAAGGAGAAATATGTCAGATAAAAGATGCAAATGACTTGTGTGCCCCAAATTTTTCCTCTGATTATTCCTTATTGTCAAATTTCTGCTTTGTGTCTACCTTTAGCTGTGGCCCCTCTTCACCCCCAGCCAAACACACGACCAGGAATAGGTTGATGGCGGATGCACATTGCCTCTTCTTTGGAGTTTAAAACCTCAAAAGAGCAGAAGGGGAGGGAACTTGTGGCATCACCACCTGGAACTAGAAACCTAAACAACGGCTCTTTCAGAGGCCACAAAGTCCCACCCAAAGCAACGTTATGCAAAGGATCTAGCACTGTTGACGCTACCCAAGATGTGCTTCGCGTTGGAGGAAGCTCTCTTATTTCTGTGGACATGTTCTGTATGTGACAAGGATTTATTTTGCTTTACTCAACAGCTGGAAGCGTTCCAAGGGCTCCAATGAATAATGGTAGGTCTGTTCTCCAACTGAGAAAGTCGGAGGCACTTTGTCAGCTAGGGAGACTGTCTCATGTTGGGAGAATAGAGAGATTTTACTGGCTATTCACCTGGATGGGGGAAACATCTATTTCTTTGAGCACCTGAACTCATCCTCCCCAGTGCAGTGCTATTCCATGCACACCAACATGAATAAAGGCCATCCAGTCTTAAGGAATGTATTGCTTTTTTAATATATAAGTGTGTATTTGCTTAAAGAGAATGTGGGTGAGATATGCATATTTGAAACAAATTCAATAGCAGTAATGTAGAAAAAAAAATCAAACAAGAAGCTACTGAGAGGTGATAGGGCTTCAGGAATTATAATTCCCAGTTGAAAAAAATCCAGGTTTAGTATTTAATGTGGCAAATGCGCATCTTAATTAAAATAAACCTCAATAGACACATCAAAAATGAGCAATGTGTTCATTAGGCAGCTTCCTCAAATGGGAGAGATAATAAAATGTTAAGATAGCAGTTTTGTTGTTGTTCTTGTTGCACAGCAAGATCTTTGTGTCACTATTTGTACCTAAGAGCAGCAGTTGAAGACGAAAGCATCTGAACACACACAAAAAATGGTAAAAAAACAGCTTAAAATATCACTAAACTAGAGCTTACAACTGAAAATTTTACTTATTGTCCTAAAAAAAAGAACTGCCGAAGCAAAACTTACACAGGTTATAAAACCTAGTCCAGTGGGACTGCAAAGCTTAACTGTTGCCTTATTGCAGTCACCAGTTAGGCATCCTCATCCAAACCTAGCCATCAGCAAACAGTATGCATTTCTAATAACCTAAATTTTAGTAGTCAGTTCCTGCATCTTTCATCACCATTACGGACTCCTGCTGTTTGTATAGATCATACTTTCCTTATACACCTTGCCCAGGAGATATTACTCCGTCATGACTGATGTCAAACAAAACTATGTATGCATTAGTACAGGATTTTTTAAGACTGAGGATCAAGTATTCAACATTAATCAATTCGCTTTTGTGTGTAAAGGAAAGTTTTGCAATCAAATAAATGTCTACTTAATGCTAGTTTTGCATACGCTTGATACCTCTGGATTTCCTTCATGCATTATTTAGTATCTTAAACTGTCAGAGTTGCAAAACAAGTGAAATTCTTGCCTATTATGCAACATGTCCTAAGAAAAAAAAGGTTCTAAAATCTTCAATGAATTTAATTTACAGCTACTCATTACTATTGAAAAGATTCGTCAAATGATCCCAAGACCTGCTATGATTTTCAGTGGATTTACAGCCTAAAGCCTTGCAAGATAAGGTGTAAAACTGTCCCAAAATCTCATGGAGTTTTTGACAGATAGAGGTATGAAAACTTATGGGATATGTGGGATGATGTTGTTGCATCTCTGGTCCCAGAGCTAAAGGAGAACAGGATACCCACAACCGAGCAAAGGAAAAGATCAAGTCACCAGTGTCTGCACTGCTGCTGCAGTCTGCAAGACCTGGAAAATTTAGGGTTATGGAAAAAGTCTCTTTTCCTTCCTCACTAAAGGAGATGGCTGGAACTGAACCAAACTCTGTCCCATCCATACGTCCAACTCTCAGTCGACACCTGCCCTAAAGATCTTGCCCATCTTGATCTAATGGACCATCAGATTATAAAGATAAATTCCTGCAAGGGAAAACACAGGGAAGGACATGCCCACTGCCCTTTATTGCTGTGTATGCAGCCAGAATTCCAGCCTCCCAATCACGGTTCTGCACCCTGATCTCAACGCGGTGTATGTTAATACACACAGAAATACACATATGCATTTAAATACTTACTAATGAAAGCACAGAAAACCTTAAGAATACAAGAAACCCACTACAGCACTGCAAAAAATGTATAAAAACTATTACTGAAAATCTTATGTAGTCAAAAAAAGAAGAAACATAGACTACAGGAAAACAGGCAAAGCACAAGCAAGTCAAGCAGGTAAGAAATGAGTAGGAATAAAGGTGCCTATAGCCAAAGCCCAAATCCTACCTGGAAAAACAACGAATTAGAATTAGGAACTAGAATTACTTAAAATCACACTGTTGCAGGGACAAAATTCCAAGGCGGTATAATGACACCTGGACACAGCATCATTCATTACGGTATTTCTCTCAAACAACTGTCTTCACAGGTAGGTAGATACTAGCAAACAATATATTAGCTATTATGTAAGCTAAACAAATGCAACCACTGCTAATACTTTTTATCATTCTGTGTAAAAGAAATAAAAAGCTCCTTGGGTGACTGCAATGGGTAAATGAGAGCTGTTCGGCTGACATGAGATCTATGCAGCTCCAGTGAGGAAATACAGGGACCTTCACATCTTTGAGTAATCCTTTAGGTATATTGACATTGAAAGGGAGCCTTAGGAAGGCCAAGAGAGGATCCTGCTGGGACTGGAAGTCATCCTGCTCTTTTCCTGGAGTTGGGATCTGTCCAGGCAGGGGTCTCTTCCTCTTGAATCCCAAAAAAAGAAGTGTTTGAGCAACCAAACCACACAGCAGCTGCATTGCAGCACATCTATGCACTTCCTACAGGACCTCTTTGCTTTCTCTTCTCCGTGAGGATGATCAGATTCAGTCGTGTAGCTCAGATGTGGTGCAAAGTCCATGGGGTAGCATTAAATTCACCTTCATCTGACATTTCCTTCCTTCCTTCCTTCCTTCCTTCCTTCCTTCCTTCCTTCCTTCCTTCCTTCCTTCCTTCCTTCCTTCCTTCCTTCCTTCCTTCCTTCCTTCCTTCCTTCCTGTCTTCCTTCCTTCCTTCCTCCCTCCCTCCCTCCCTTCCTCCTTCCTTCCTTCCTTCCTTCCTTCCTTCCTTCTTCCTTCCTTCCTTCCTTCCTTCCTTCCTTCCTTCCTTCCTTCCTTCCTTCCTTCCTTCCTTCCTTCCTTCCTTCCTTCCTTCCTTCCTTCCTTCCTTCCTTCCTTCCTTCCTTCCTTCCTTCCTTCCTTCCTTCCCTCCTTCCTTCCTTCCTTCCCTCCTTCCCTCCTTCCTTCCTTCACCCTTTCATGAGTCTGGCCAGATACTGTTGAAACAACATGAAAATATAGAGGATCCCACATTAAATACAACAAGAAACCCATAAATATCTATCTTAAGAGGAAAGACTAACCAAGCTAGGCCTGTTTAACCTGGAGAAGAGAAAATTGAGAGCAGATCTGATCAATATGTACAAATACATGAGGGGAGAATGTGAAGAGGATGGGGCCAAACTCTTCTCCGTGGTAGCCAGAGACAGAACAAGGGGAATGGGTGCAAATCGGAACAGGGAGTTCCATCAACATATGAGGAAGAGCTTCCTTGTTGTGAGGGTGACAAAGCACTGGAACAGGCTGGAGCAAAGGGGGTTGGACTAGATGGACCCTAGAGGTCCCTTCCAACCTCAACCATTCCATGATTCTGTGACAAACTAACTACAAGGTCATTGCCGCTCTACCCATCTATATCTTGCAAGACAAAGCAACTCATTTCAGAGAAAATATGCAAACTAATAAATGAACCTCTCATTTTTTTTTGTCATTTCCCTGAAAAACTGAATCCAGGGGACCGCTTTTGGGAAATTTAAGTGTGAGGAAGTGAGAATAGGGAAGGTTCATCTGAAATCTTCCACTTCATCTTGATCTTGAATCTACTCGTAGCCAATTTCCTTGTCCAAGTTCCAGAAAGCCCTGGGCCCAACTTTAATAGTCACAGCTTGTCCCTTGGGCAAATTTTACATTATCCCTGCACAAAGCCCAAGATGCAGCTCTAGGGAAAGGCAACCCTAAAAGTTAGGATTCTTTATCAAAACATCACTGGTGCCAGTTTGATGGCAAACAGATGAGGACATCGTTCGAGCATCGTCCTCAGAATTCTTTCAAATCTGTTCTTTTTTCACAGCCATAGCAGCATGTCCTCACAGCGACAGACTGTCCTGAAGGTAAAGGATGAACACTATAAAAATATCATTGTTGGCTGCTATTATTGGGCAAAAAGAAGAGAATCCTGTGTGCAGGCTGCATATGCATTATCCTTGCATCTGCGTCCTGTCCCCCTGTTGCAGATACTACTCTTGTGCAAACATATTGTTACAAAAACAAATTTGCATCACATTTGTTATGCAAACAAATAGGGTCAATAGGGTACAAGGCTTTGTATAAAAAAATAATATTATGTGTTTCAGAGAAACCTATAGGAAAGAGCAATGCAGCATAGCCCTCAAATTATGGGTACAGGAGGATTCTTCCTCCCTTGTAATGTCAGGGGAACGCAGGGCTGTTCATCACTTAGCCAAACACCTATTGTTTTTGGTAAGTGAAGACAAGAAGATAATATAGAGTTATATTCAATGTCAACAGGAATAGGACTGAAGGGTAAACAAGGAACTACAAAGTCAATTAAAGTTGAAGCAAAGAATAAATAGTAGCCTTAGAGCATAACCTGAAGAAATTTGGCCACTTGGAAACAAAGGATATCCTGATTGGAAATATGAAATAATAAGGCAGAGAAGAAAGCTTAACTGGTAATTGTGGGAAAAATCTGGATAGGAGGACCTGGAGGTTTCTCTTAGACATATACAACATGTTACTGATACTTCGTTACAGCAGAAAAGGTTTGATCATTATTGCTCTTATTGGATCTCTCCTTTTGAGTCCTGATTTCTTCATTTTTGTCTCTGACGCTCTTCCAGGCCTCTCTGCTCCACCTTGCCTTCAGGTTGACCCCTCTGCTCAGTCTTTTTCAATTCAGTAAGATCCACCTCTTGGGACTTTTCTATGGAAAAAGAAATTACTCCAAATATGCTTAGTTTTCTGTCCAGGATTATTCCACCGCCTCATAATGCAGAGAGGAAAATGGTTAGTAAAGAACAAATAAATCCAACTACCTGAATATGTGTTATGGTCCAAAGAATTTTTAGATAGTAGTGTGGTCTAGTCTTGGTCTGTGCAATGGTTTGACTCAAAGGTAAGACCTCTTTGGATGCTTAGTGACCTAGAGGACATGATCAAAAAGGAGAAGTCCAAGGAACTGGGCATCTTTCACCCAAAGAAGAGAAAGCAAATGGCAATGAAACAGCAGCACAGGGCCACTTGAAGGGCAAGAGGGCAGATGCAAATGGTTCTTGGCATAGTCAGGAGGCTGTAGCAAGGAGAAAGAGACACAAAATGCAATTAAGGAACTTTACTACCCATAACGTTAGTGCAGACCTTGGACAGTCATCAGAAGAATAAGCAAAGGCGCAGCTGATCTGGAGTCAGCAATAGTGTTGCCTTGACCAAGTTTTGCATAGAAAGCACCAGAAGTCCTTTAGAACTAACACTTCTATGATTTTTGTGAAACTGCTAAACGTACCCTAAAATTACGCACCCATTTATCTGGTTTTAAAACTCAAATTTCCTGAGTTTGTCTCAAACTCGCAGGCAGCCCCTGTAGATTCCTTTGTTCCCAATGCCTCCAAGGTTCATCCTGGATCAAGGACCAGCAATATCACTGCCCCTGACTGTAAAATTAGCCCTATGGGTCTCAGCCTGCTTTTCCCAAGGTTTGCACCACTGAAAACACTTTAAAGGAAGCTTGTTCCCTGAAAGGAATGAACTGCAGGCTAGCTGAAAGCTTTTTCTTGCTTTGTTTGGCTGGAAAGAAGTATTGTTTGAGCCACTGGTCTTACAACAGAGTAATATTGCAACTTTTTGGAGTCTATGCTGATTTTTTGCTTCATTTTTTGCACTCTTACTTGCACTTGCAGTGTTTTCTCCTGGGACAGTCTCACATTTTACCCTAGTCCTGAAGCTCCCATTGCTCTAAGTGGTTTCCAGTCCTTCAGGGTTCACAGCAGCTTCACTAACATGACCCCATCCAATTCCTAAGAGACCCTTCCACAACACCCGTTGAGTTTCAGAAACTGAACAGAAACAGGACATTTCTCAGTCTACCAAATAAGCCAAGAGTTTATGTCTAGGTTCTCCATTTCCAAAGAGAATTTAACAAGTGGAGAAATTCGCACATGTGGCAAAATTCACACATACAGAGATCATTCCTGCAAATCCCAAGCAGTCTTCCCAGTACATGGCTTGTAAGGAAGCCAGTCCTGCCAGGAGAACAGCAGCTTTAGAGGAGCGCCAGACATATTTTATTTTTTTGCCAAGACAAAGAGGACTAAAGATTCATGCTTTCTTGATGTGTTGATGGACAGAAGAGCACAGGAGGTGGGGAGTAGCAAGGGGACATGCAAAGAACAGGAGCGGGTCAACTGAGGAGAGGGAGAGGCCAGCAAAGGGAGGAGTCATAGCAGAGCAATATTTATCATTTACTTCCCGTCTTGGTCTTTGCTGTCTTCTCTCCTGCCCTCCCAATCAGTCACTGACTCTAAGTTCTTTGTCTCTCTAACAAGCACAATCTTCTCGTCCTGTCCTTCCAAACACGGAGGTCCCCGGCCTTCAGGAACCGACATGTGTAAGGTCTTTGTTGCTATCATGGGACAGTCGGGTGTTCCACCTGTATATGCACACAGTCGGAGTCTGGCTGCCTTTTCTGGAACCACAATGGAAATCACGCTCTTCCTCTTGGCATGGCTTTGGGGTAAGTTTTCTCCTTTGCTCCTGAAGAATAGGGTCCTAAATGTATTACGATAAATGGAGGTCATGATGGATTGACTCCTCTCGTATCTTCAGTATTGGCAAGGAGATGTGTTTCATGTTTAGAATGTGTTCGTGCTTCTCAGGACTCTCCAGGACATGGTCTCTCTGAGGCAACAAAAGAAAGCAGTGGGCCAGCACTCAGCTTCTGAAGGCCATCAGGAGATTTAAAGGTGTTATTTATGCAAATGTAGAGATAGAATACAAATATTACCATAAAAGCAAAGACTTGTTTGATTGATTTCTGGCTTCCCTAACGCCATCTTACACCTCCTTGCTCCCAGTCTGGATTTGAGTCAGGCCCCAAGCACAGTAGATCTCCCTTGCCTCGCCAACAAAGTCATTGCATGGTCAATGTGGCTGCATTTATTTCCTGCACAGTCAGATAACTCCAACCAAATAGTAGCAGAAGAATCGGCTAAGGATTATCCTAAGACACTGAGGTCATTTGTAGCAAAACCTGATAGAAGGTAAGGCTGATGCAAGGTCTGGGAGAGAGTAAGGGTTGAGTCAGTATTGCAAGTGGTCAGAGTGGGGAAATTTTTTAGAAAAACATCTTTGCAACACTGCAAGGATTTAAGTTGCAATCCTTGCTCTAAAGCATGTGATAAATCTGTAAGAGCAGTACCGAGGACCAAAGATGTAGACCCAGTTTAGGTATCACATTTCTGAATTAATGAGTGAGCTTAGACTACCAAGTTCCTGATGGTAGTCTTGATTTCCCTTATATCCATAGAGAGAAACAGAGTATATCCATAAAGGGAAACAGAGACCATTCTGTAACCCATTATGAAATGGAAATGTTGAACTAGATGACCTCTAAAGATCCCTTCCAACCCTAAGCATTCTATGGGGTGATGTTGTCTCAAAATTTCTTTTTCTCTGACTGCTAAAGTAGCGCAGTTGTTAAGTACAGACAACACTGCAACAGTCACCAACTGGACAGATTAATTCTACTTTACACACCCTAGATAGTTATGTCAACATAAGTGCCCAAAGCCGCTTGAGTTGCCCTGATTTATCTCCTCTGAACTCCAACTACTACACTGCAGGGTGGAAGGTCTACTAATGGCACCAGAAGACAATTTTTGGGCAAATTAGCTGTACTTCACATGCCCCTACATCAGCAAGCTCTGGATAGCAGAAGGTCTGACAAGCATTTTTGGACAAGGCCTGGAAATACTGTGGGAGAAAGTGCCAATACGCCACAAAATACTCCCTAACCCAACTTTGTCAGAAGTGACCTGAAATTTTCCTTCAGTAACTTGTACAATTGAGGGTCAGTGACAGGCTCAAAAAAAAAAAAAAAAAAAGACAAATCACAATCTTGTGCATGGAATAGGATGATGAACAGGATGAAAAGATATGGTATGGGATAAGACCATAAGACTCAAGATGCTGCAGTTACTCAAACTGGACCAAGGCACTTGCTCTTAGGCAGTATAATATGAGGTTTTCCTCTATTCTTCCTGCCATGTGCATGGTATAATCTAGGGTTTCCAAGGTCTGAGACCATCATATATCATGTCACAGAATGTGTTGGAACTGGTTGGAAATTATAGATTTTCATCCAAAGTTTTGAATATTTGGCATTCTCCCAGCAGGGACATCTTAAAGAATCCCATGATAAGGACAGTTCTGGGTCATGAAGATCTAGTAGCTGCTCATAGGGACATGAACTACAGGTCCTAAAACCTCAAAAGAGAGGTTTGTATCATCAATGAGGCTGAAAACTGTTCTTAAAATGTTCCTGGTAAAAATGCCAGGCATGAGCATTTCAGTCAAATAAATAGCCAAATACAAAATGGAATTATTTGTGGAATAGTAAGCTATTATATTCTCAGTTACCGGTGAAAAGGTGCCTCAAGACAATTTCCTGGACTATTTTTCATTTTGGTTGATTTTTTGATTCAGGTGTTGCCAACTCAGCTCCACTCAGACTAGTGAATGGCTCCAGCCTCTGCGCGGGGCGACTCGAGATGCTTTGGAACCAACGGTGGGGAACGGTGTGCGACGATGGTTGGGATCTCGCTGATGCGACGGTTGTATGCAAGCAACTGGACTGCGGGGAGGCGGTATCAGCCCACGGCTCAGCTTATTTTGGCCAAGGCAGTGGTTCTATCTGGTTGGATGACATAAACTGCACGGGGACAGAAGTTGACCTCACCGCGTGCAGGACCAGGCCTTGGGGAGAGCATAACTGCAATCATGGAGAAGATGCAGGCGTTGTGTGCTCGGGTAAGTCACATTTGCACCAATTCCCATTGCTCTGGGGGGGAATTTTTTAAGTCTGCTGGCAAAATTTTATTTTTTGATGAGAGCAGCACTTGGGATGGTGACAACTGCTTCAGGTACTGATCTGTACCGTGATCTGACAGGGAGAAAATGAGGTCCAGCTCAGTTCTGTTATCACTTAAATACCGTGTTTGAGGGTGATGTTTGTGCTCATTCTGTTACTGAGGCAGAACAAGGATTGCATTTACTTTCTTTCCTCATCCGTGCTGTTCTTGACATTTATGGAGTCACCATGCAGTAAACTGGCAGAGAGTCTTAAGGAGGTCCATCTGGGTGGACATGCAATCCATACACACGTTTCATAGCCGAAATATAATGGGGAAATTGAATATTTATGTGACCTCTTTCCATTTGTCTTTAGTGACAATACTCTCTCCTGGCAGGAACGTTTATTCTCCAGACTTGGGCAAAGATGAGTGATCATTTCTCTGTGTGCTTGTGCGAACCTGGATGTCACAACACGTTTTTCATGACTGTTACGCTTCGGGAGGTGGGTGGGAATTTGGAAGTTGTGCTCTACCCCTCTACTTTATCATTAACTGGGAGTAAAATACGTGCAAATGGACCACGGGCTCCAGGGGATGGGAAAAAATGGGAAAAGCACCCAAAGCCTCTCTTCCAATCAGAACTGAAAGAGAAGGCAGTTTCTAAACCCATGTGGCCCTAGATGGATCTGGAATGGTATTCAGATGCAGATTAAGACAACTTGGATATAACCAGTGGAGATATTTTCTTTCCTTGGGTCTTTAGAGGACCTTTTTATGTATAATTCCTCACATAGACACATCTCTCTCTTTTAATGCAGGAGCCCCACGAGTAGCCCCACTCCGATTAGTGAACGGTACAAGTCGCTGTGCTGGAAGAGTAGAGGTGCTTTATGGCCAGCATTGGGGAACCGTGTGCGATGACAACTGGAATATAATCAATGCTGAAGTTGTGTGCCGACAGCTGGGCTGTGGGGCAGCTCTATCAGCCCCTTCGTCAGCTTATTTTGGGCGAGGATCTGACCCTATTTGGCTTGATGATGTGAGCTGCAGAGGAACTGAAGATGCCCTCTCTGAATGCAGAGCAAGTCCTTGGGGAACCCATAACTGTAGGCATGGAGAAGATGCTGGTGTTGTGTGCTCAGGTAACTTCCATCCTACATGGCACAAGGGGGTTTTTGTGGAGTGTGGATCTGAAGATGCTTTTGGAGGCCCTCTTCATTCGGAGCAATGCTGATCTCAACACCCAACTGACAGGCAAAAAGTGATTCATCCTATGGATTGATTGAGCCCTAAGGGTCTTGCCTTTCTTCCTAGTTAAGATATTCTTCTGCTAGCCAAGCACTTCCAGCAATAAGAGCTGGAATATAGGAGCATTTCCCATATGAACTAGTGGTGAAGCCACCCCTATTGAGGGTGACATGATATAGCACATAGCCTGTGGACATCCTCAGAGGACACCCTTTCCCACTGCAAGGAGCAGTGTCTTCACCAGCCCTGTCATCCCACCCTTGTGACATTAAACACAATCCTTCCCAAGTTCCTCCAAAACCCTTGCATTAAGACTAGGTTCTTCCCATGGCTTATATTATCCCTCAAAATGAAGCAGCATCAAGTTTTCTCACATAGCTGGAACCCAAAATCTCAAAGTCTCCCTTCACAACCCCCAAAGCCACCCACTCATCCCCAAACAGCAGTCTCGTCAAGCAGAAGGCAGTATTGGCCACTTGGCCATTTGTCACAAGGAGTTACCAGATATGGTGTAAAACACACAGCAGACCTGAAACCCCTTGTAATAGCAGATGGAAGCTGGACCAGATGCCCATCTTAAGTGGCATCAAACACCCACATTTAAAAAGGACTTGGGTTTGCCCTCTTCCATCCCAAGTATATTTTATCTTGAACAATCCATCCACAGCGGACATGGTGGTGATTCCTCATGCAGTGTTTTCCCATAGGAAAACCTGAGGTCCCAAGTGAGAGACGTTACAGAAGAACAGAGCATCCAGATTCTGGGCATTCAACACTTCCCTGGCTTTCTTTTCCTTGTAGGCTTTGCACAACCGGCTCCGGTCCGACTAGTGAACGGATTGACCCAATGTTCCGGGAGAGTTGAGGTGTTTTATGGACAGCGCTGGGGAACTGTGTGTGATGATGGCTGGGGCCTCGAAGAGGCTCAAGTGGTGTGCAGGCAACTGGGCTGTGGAAGAGCCTTGTCAGCCCCAGGTGGAGCTCACTTTGGACCAGGATCGAACCCCATCTGGCTGGACGATGTCCAATGCACCGAGGCAGAAGCTGCTTTGTCTGAATGCAGAGCCAATCCTTGGGGAAGCCATAACTGTGGGCATGGAGAAGATGCTGGCGTTGTGTGTGCAGGTACCCACCACTCACAGGATATTGGTTTAGCCGCGGGGGAGCCGTTTGGGAGAGACTGTTTGCACAGATCCCGGGTGCCAAGTTCCTTCCGTGCAAATAGTTCATCCCAAGAAAGTGTCAACAAGCCAAAAGTTGTAAAAAACATTGTTTTTGTTGAAAAAAAATGCTGTGGCTAAATCTGTAGGCTGATTCTGATCTCCCCCAGTTTAATGGATTTCTATTGCAGGCAGAGAAACCTTCATTTGGGGACATTTTCTTAACTCAGTTACTCTTTGGTCCAATGGTTCTCTGTGATTCATTACATAACAGAGAGCAGCATCTGGAGTATGAGGGGTTTTCCTACTTTTTCAGTTAGCTTTTTCCCAGGCCATGCAGGGCTGACCATCTGGGTCTAAGGCACTATAATTCTTCCACTCTTCTTTACCTTCCTTGACCCTGTTTCACAATAAATAAATAAATAAAATCCCTTAGGGATATCCACAGGTCTTCTGTCATCAGCAGTTGCTTAGTCTGAGGAGGAGTTGTTCATCTTCCAGATTTAAGATATGCAAAATGCAGACATTGAAGCTAAAAATGTGGGTAGATTTAATCATCATCAGGGAAATTAGCCCCTCTAATGAGAGATTTGTCTGTCCTAATTTCCTGTTCTCCAAAAAAGCTGCTGCTGAACATTCAGCTTCCTACATTCAACCACACAAGCTCAAGCTTGCTGCTCTTCAAGTAATATTTCTTGACATCTAATAAGATGTTATGGCATCACTTCACCCAAGCAAGACCCCCAGCCACAAATACCAACACTTTAATATTTCAGCTTCTGATAGCAGCAGTCCCCAATCAACTCCTTCTGCTTTACAGAGATTGCTGATCTGTAGTTCTAAGAGTCCTGTAGAGCCTGAACTGTAGAGCACCGTGGTGCTTCTGGATCATTTCCAAGTCACGGTCTCTTCCCAGTCAACACAGTGATATTCCCCTTGTTTGGTCCAGCACAGCGATGACAGCTTGCATGCATAACTGCTGTTTTCTGTTGAGATAAATGATCAGAAAGAGCTTGTTAATTCCAGTGTGGATCAGTCAACAGAACACGTCAAACTGGAGCCCCGATTCTCACCTACCCAAGGGACTGAAACGGTCGCAAGAACCTTCTGAGCTGTTATAAAAAGCCATGTCCTTCCGTGCCACGCGGATGCAATCCAGGAGGGAGCATCACAGTGCCCTGCCCTCTCAGCACAGACAAAAATACAATGGAAAACACGGAGGATTAATATCTTGGTTATTTCTCAATGCAGGATTTGCCGAGTTGCTTCCGGTGCGGCTGGTGAATGGCTCGAGTCACTGCGCTGGGAGAGTCGAGGTGTTTCGGGATGAGCAGTGGGGAACGGTCTGTGATGATGGATGGGATTTAACGGATGCTCAAGTGGTGTGTCGACAGCTGGGATGTGGTGAGGCTGTCTCAGCCCCCGGCTCCGCTCGCTTTGGACAAGGAATTGGCCAGATTTGGCTGGATGATGTGAATTGTGCAGGAACCGAGACTGCCCTCTCCGATTGCCGGGCCAGACCTTGGGGAAACCACAACTGTGACCATGGGGAGGATGCTGGCGTGACGTGCTCAGGTGCTGTCACTGCATGGGTGCATGGTTACTACATGGCGCATGGGTGACATGTCAGAGCTTCCCTCCGCTCTGTCCCTAGGGTAATGCCTGGGTGACAGGAGCCTGGGGCACAGTGTCACCTCTTGCACCCAGAACAGCTCTGGGACAATGGCCTGAGAATCAGCCTGCAGCTACTGTGGGGACTAAGATGCTGCTGAATTTGATGGCCAATGTTGACACGGTTGGGAGAGTGTCATGAGGGGGGATCCTGGGGCACTGTGCCCTTCCGTATTCTGCATTCCCCAAGCATTTCAATGCCCTCATGAGGGATTCTGCTTAGGAAGCAATCCTCAGCCCTCAGATGTGGTTGCTCTGCAGCTGAACGATTCACGGTCAAGGTCTCAGCCTAGGCTTAACACGGTCAAGGTCTCAGCCTAGACTTAACCGTGTGTCCTGCAGGGACTCAAGTTTTTGTGTTTTGATCCAGGTATTACAGCTCCCATCCGGCTGGTGAACGGCCCGAGTTGCTGTGCCGGGAGAGTGGAGGTGTTTCGGGACGAACGGTGGGGAACGGTGTGCGATGACGGCTGGGACCTCCCCGACGCCAACGTGGTGTGCAGGCAGCTGGGATGCGGGAAGGCTCTATCAGCCCCCGGCTCCGCTCATTTCCGACAAGGATCCGGCCCCATCTGGCTGGATGACGTGGATTGCTCGGGGAGCGAAGCCGCCCTGTCTGAGTGTAGAGCCCGGTCCTGGGGATCCCATAACTGCAATCACGGAGAAGATGCTGGTGTAGAGTGCTCAGGTAATCCCCATCCATGTTTCAATCTCCATGACAGAAAAAGGTTCTGTTTTCTAGGATAAACATGTAATATCATGCAATCCCAGACTCAGATTTGTTTCTTGCTGAAGCAGGAACTGTTGTGAACTCTCTCTGCCCAGTAGAGACCTATTACAGATCCCTCTTTTTGCCTGTCCCATAACCACAGCCGCCCTTGTTAATAGAAGCCATTTACCATCCTTGACTTGGATTTCCCACATATCCTGAAGAATATGGTACATGGTCTATTGGACCCTTAACTTTGACTACCAGAATTAGGGAAATATGTCACCATTAGAAAAGTTGGAAACTGCATGTATGTCACATCCTTGATGTTATTAGACTCCCCCCTCATTGTTGCAGATGGTATGATTTATTTAGAGTAATGTGAGCTTACAAATCTATATCCCTGATCTTCCCCTTTCCTTCAGATATACCAAGAACAGCTCCACTCAGGTTGGTGAATGGGCCAAATCGTTGCACTGGGAGAGTTGAAGTCTTTTATGGCCACGAGTGGGGAACCATATGTGATGATAGCTGGGATATCGCTGATGCTGAAGTTGTTTGCCAACAGTTGGGCTGTGGAAGAGGATTATCCATTCAAAGCTCTGCTTATTTTGGAGAAGGATCTGGCCCTATCTGGCTGGATGATGTGAACTGCACGGGAACGGAAACGGCCCTTTCCAAATGCCAGAGCCGTCAATGGGGAGTCCATAATTGTAGGCATGGAGAAGATGCTGGTGTTGTGTGCTTGGGTAAGTCTCATTTATATCACCATCAGTTTGTGGCAGGTGGAATGATGTTGGAATTACCCTTGGATATCCTCTTCCCTCTCCTTTGACACTAAAACCAAGAGCTGTACAAAGTATTTCAAGCAGGGAGGTGGATGAATTCATGGATGTTCCTCTCTGCTTGCCATTCAATATCTAATTTTAACACTGTGGTGTTGCAGTCTAGTATGCTACTGGTGCAGAAGAATTTAAATTTGAGCCTTTTTCCCCTGTGGGCTACTGGTAAGCCTAATGATATTGCAGGACTGCTGTGATTCCACCTCTTGCAGAGAACAGCGTGCTGAATCTCCTAGGCTCTTCTATTGCCATCTGTGATAACCCAGACGAATTTATCACACTATTTTCAAATATCACTCTCTGTCCATTATATCCCTTAAACACCTTTGTCATTCTTTTAATCCTCTATACAATTAGTTTTACTTTCCAAATGTGGTAAATTTTTGCCTTGCGCTTACTGGAGACAATCTGGTTTTCTGTGGTGACTTGTAGGCACCTTGGAACAATATGGATGAGCCCCTGGCTAAACGTAGGTGCCTGCCACTGAGTTCAACATACTGGCTTCCCTTTGCAGCCAATAAAGTCAAATTAGTGCAGTCCAAGGTGGGATTTGGCCCATCTGGAGGCAAATGTCTAAAGGAGATAAAAGGAATCGCAGCCCAGCAGGGCATGTTGACTATAAAGGGAACAGAGGTCCCGAGCTGAGGTGCAAGACTGAGGTTTAGTTGCCTAAACACGCATGTACGGTGTCATCTGAGGTACCCTGGGCCACCCCAGCCAGTTTCTAACTGCAGATCCAGAAGAACATCAGGTCTGCAGGCCCCATCTCCATGTCTGGGATTCCCTGTGTGTCTCAAATGACACCAACTCCCCATGCTCGAGAAAGCAAATCAGCCCCTAAGAGTTTAAGGTTAGGTCCAAGCCTAGCTAAGGTGAATTGTATCCCAGTTTCCTCACAATATTGTCTAAAGAACTCTTTCCATTTTTTTTTTTTTTGGACTAAAACCCTTTACCTTGTTCAGGTTATTTGCCTGAGCACAGGTATCTCCAGGTATCTCTTTAGTGAAAGACAGAGGGGAATAGTGGCTTTAAGTACGTCAGATTTTGGAGTCATCTCCATCAATATATACCTTCTTTCTTCAATTTCGGGCAGCTCCTTCCCTTGACCTTTTTTTGGGCAATGCAGTGGTACTATACCAGCAGGCACCATGCCCTACGATGGGAGAGCAAGGAAGACCCCAGCTCTGCCTGGTTTCCCAGTAGCACAAGGCATGGATCCCTGCATCTGGATATAGGGTCATATGAAGCAGAAATTGGGGAAAATTTTGCCTACTGGAAGCTTCCAGTGCCAACGCCCCAAAAACTTGCCAAGTCCTGTAATTAGACACAAAGTCATGAAGGGTCAAGAATGGGGAAAATGCGGTGAAGGCTTTTCCTTTCCCCATGCTCTTTGTCACCGTAGATCATACTAAGCCAATGGGTGCATGCTCTTCGCTGATTTAAGGAAGGCCAGTTAGCAGGAATCTTTGCAAAAAAATAATTTACCTTGTCTTACTTTTGGGGTTCAGGTGTTCCAGAACCGGCCCCCATCCGACTGGTGAATGGTTCAAACTTCTGCTCTGGGAGAGTCGAGGTGTTTCGGGATCAGCAGTGGGGAACGGTCTGTGATGATGGATGGGATTTAACGGATGCTCAAGTGGTGTGTCGACAGCTGGGATGTGGGACAGCAGTCTCAGCCCACAGCTCCGCTCGCTTTGGACAAGGAACTGGCCAGATTTGGCTGGATGATGTGAATTGTGCAGGAACCGAGACTGCCGTCTCCGATTGCCGGGCCAGACCTTGGGGAAACCACAACTGTGACCATGGGGAGGATGCTGGCGTGACGTGCTCAGGTGCTGTTGTGTTAATTCATGCCCTTTAATGTTTCAAGTAATGGGATTGTGTTTGTGGGAAGGGTGTCTGTGACCAAACTTACGCTACTCTTGAGCGCAATACAACAGGAGTAGAACCAGTGCTATTTTAGACATTTTAAGGGATCCAATATGTCTTGGATGCTCCAATGCTCCACAGAGCACTGGAACAGGCTGCCCAGAGGGGTTGTGGAGTCTCCTTCTCTGGAGATCTTCCAAACCCTCTTGGACGCAGTCCTGTGCCACGTGCTCTAGGTGACCCTGCGTGTGCAAGGGCTTGGACTAGATGACCTCTAGAGGTCCCTTCCAACCTTAAGCATTCTATGATTCTATAATTCTATGATATTTTGCTGGGGAATATGACAGAAGACTTATAGAAGACCTGTGCTCTGGAGAAGTGACAAGAAATCAGGCAAAATACACAGGCGTCTATATTGAGATGGATGGACCCCATCTGCAGTACGGGTCAAGAGGGGAGAGGGAAGATGCTCCAGAGCGTTGAGAATGTGAAGCTCCCTGAACATTTTTTCCATGGCTTTATGTTTTGGCCTAGGTATTGCAGAACCAGCTCCCATCCGGCTGGTGAACGGCCCGAGTCGCTGTGCCGGGAGAGTGGAGGTGTTTCGGGATGAACGGTGGGGAACGGTGTGCGATGACGGCTGGGACCTCCCCGACGCCAACGTGGTGTGCAGGCAGCTGGGATGCGGGCAGGGGCTGTCAGCCCCCGGCTCCGCTCATTTCCGACAAGGATCCGGCCCCATCTGGCTGGATGACGTGGATTGCTCAGGGAGCGAAGCCGCCCTGTCCGAGTGTAGAGCCCGGTCCTGGGGATCCCATAACTGCAATCACGGAGAAGACGCTGGTGTAGTGTGCTCAGGTAATCCCTGTCTGTATCTTGGTTTTGACGGCATTGGAGAACATGGAGAAATGTTTCTCACCCTCAATGGATGGTCATCCCTGAGTTAATGCTACTTCTAGTGTGTTTAAACCTGTTTCCAGGAAGCTAATGAGCCTCATGTCCCTTGCCATGACTCTCAGTCATGATATCTACGATGTCTCTGGTGTCAATAGGGTTCAAACGCAGGGAATTGATGTGTCCTTACCTACGTGGGTTGCTTTTTGTCCAGGTGTTCCCGAACCGGCTCCACTCCGGCTGGTGAATGGCCCAACTCGCTGCGTTGGGAGAGTTGAAGTGTTGCACGGCCAGCGGTGGGGAACGGTGTGTGATGACAGCTGGGACCTGAGCGATGCCGCGGTGGTGTGCAGGCAGCTGGGGTGCGGGACAGCCATATCGGCTCCAGGTTCAGCTTACTTCGGACAAGGTTTTGGCCGTATCTGGCTGGATGATGTCAGATGCTCCGGTACGGAATTTGCCCTGTCTGAGTGCTCAGTGAGGCCTTGGGGGGTCCATAACTGCAACCATGGAGAAGACGCAAGTGTTGTGTGCTCAGGTAATCTTCATCCATGTCCTGTTTTACTAGGCATTAGTATATACTAAACTTCTAGGATGGATGTTGGGGCTGATGACTTCAATCTTTCCCAATCCTTTCTGTTTCAGTCAAGTATTACTGGGTGATGATGAAGTTATGGTGGAATATATGGAATAATACCCATCTTTCCACAAAGCAGTTCATTTTTCCTATTTGAATTTTTTTTAATATCACAGGAATATTATATACAAGCTACTAATTTTCTGTTAGCTACATGTCAGTGGCTTTGCAGGATAAAGGAGACTACTTTTACGGATCTTGGTTGCCTATATTTCCTTCCAGGTAGGATCTAAACCTCACAGATGTTCCAGATGGAGAATGGATAAACTCTCACTCAGCTTTGTCTCTGGTGCATTCAGCAGACTCAACTTCATGACCCTCAGAAACATTCCCTCCAAATCTTGAGATATTTCCGTGTTTTTCCTCACCTTCCATTTTTAAAAATGTAGACAGTTGACCTGCACTTGCTGTTCCTGGAAGTCTGTCTGATGCTCTGCATATAGATCATACCCAGCTTCATCATACATCTACTCTACACAGAATGTCACTGGGTT
The DNA here is from genome assembly GCF_059628265.1 of Tinamus guttatus. Taxonomy (NCBI): domain Eukaryota; kingdom Metazoa; phylum Chordata; class Aves; order Tinamiformes; family Tinamidae; genus Tinamus; species Tinamus guttatus. The sequence goes on from NW_028288981.1 coordinate 105,840, forward strand.
GGACATCATCCAAGAGCAGATCATCGGAGCTGTTTTAGACCTTTCTTACCATGGGAGCGTCCTCCAGGTGGAGGCAGAAGAGAGGAACCATCCACCAGTCCTGACTGTAATAGAAGTTTGAGTTTGAGACTTCCAAATTAGGGAAAAGGAAACCCATCTTAGGCTGCCAATATTGAGCTGAAATCCCTAGTTCTTTGCTTCGCTAAAATAAATCATGCTGAGAGGCATAAAGCCTTTATTTATTTATTTATTTATTTATTTATTTTTATTTATTTATTTAATTATTCATTTTTCAGGGCAAAAATCAGAACACAACTGTGTTGGAGGCTGAAGTTCGCCTGGGCACCCTAACAAGGGGCAATTGCCAAGCTTTTTCTCCATAGGAAGAAGGAAGGAAAAGGAGCAAATTGTGCCCCTGTTGAGGGAAGGAGGACAGGGTTCTGTGGTCCCCTCTAGGGAGGCACAGAAAAAACGTTTGGAAATAAGCTCACACTATGCAGTGTCCAATATCATCTCCAAGGCTCGTATGACTGCTCTTTTTATCACCAGTGTGAAACAGTGGAGGCAAATATTTCTCAGACAGGTTTTAAGCTTTGGAGGAACTTTATTGATACTCGGTGATGTTTGCTTTTCGGTGGGAATAATTTGTTTCACTTGGTTTTCAACCAGTGCAATTATAACCAGGTCTGTGGTTCCTCCAAGGGGTGAGAGAGAACGGTTTTGCCAAGCCGTGGATCCAATCGTATCACATCGATGGTTCTGTAACGTCCTTCCCCTTCCCCTCTCAGTTGGGTCTTGCTGGTCCATTTCCTGCTACAAGGTCATCATGGCCTGGAGTTGCCGGTGGAGGTCTCATGTTCTTCTAGCTCCTCCAAGTTCTTGTTAACTGCAAAGAAAGGGAACACGGTAGAGCAAGATCTGCCTCAGGAATACTCTGACACTAGAATTTCCAGGTATAAGTGACCCACTCTCTGCTCCCAAAGAAGGTCTTTGAGTTAGATCATACCAATACGATTGGGTCAGTTCACGAAGGGCACCTTGCCATATACAAAGCTTCCTTCTCAGGATCTTCCCAGTAGGACTCATCCCAGGTTGCCACTCATGTTTGTCTCTGCTGTTGCCTCTCTCCCACTAGCTGGTTCTTCACACCCACCAAAGCCATCCTAAGCAGATAATACATTCTCTGTATGTCCCTTCCTGCACCATTTTCCATATCTTGATTAGCAGATAATCCATTCTCCTTCCTGCACCATTTTCCATGTCTTGATTAACATCATTCTGTGAGGAATGTTCCTCCTTTGTGTTTCCCTTTTGTCCCCTGCAGTCCATCCTGCTGGACCTGCCAGAACCACTCTCACAGCACTACAGACGCGTTAGCAATCAGCAATTACCTGCACAAATAACATCAGCATCTTCTCCGTGATAGCAGTTGTGTTCGCCCAATGGCCTGGCCGGGCAGTCGAAGATGCTCTCTTCTGTCCCCGTGCAATTTACATCGTCCAGCCAGATGATGTCTGACCCTCGTCCAAAGCGAGCAGCTCCCAGGGCTGACAACGGCGACCCGCAGCCAACTTGCTTGCACACCACCTTCGCATCCTTCATGTCCCAGTTGTCATCGCACACAGTGCCCCACTGGTGGTCATGGAGCACTTCGACTCTCCCAGCACACTTGTTTGGGCCGTCCACCAGCCGGATTGGTCCCAGCTCGGGAACATCTACATCTGGACATATCCCAAGAAAAGAAAGGCTTGGGGAGGTTCATACATGTCTCTTCGCTTGTGGAAATTATGACTACCCAGGAGAGGCTTTGCTGTCTCTGCTAAAGATATGCCAAAGGATTCATTTTTATTGCATCCAGCTTTCTCCAGAAGGGAAAGGAGGCAGAAATCCTCTGAGGAAAGGACAAGTGGAAGCTTTGAAATAACCCCAGACACCAGTACAGGCTGGGGACTGACATTCTGGAGAGCAGCTCTGCAGAGAGGGACCTGGGTGTCATGATGGACAACAAGTTGACCATGAGGCAGCAGTTGCCCTCGTGGCCAAGAAGGCCAAGGGGATCCTGGGGTGCGTTAAGAAGAGCATCTCTAGCAGGTCGAGGGAGGTGATCCTGCCCCTCTGCTCAGCCCTGGGGAGGTCACATCTGGAGTATTGTGTCCAGTTCTGGGCTCCACAGTACAAGAGGGATGTGGAGCTGCTGGAGAGAGTCCAGCGCAGGGCCACAAGGATGATCAGGGGCCTGGAACATCTGCCCTATGAGGAGAGGCTGAGGGAGCTGGGCCTGTTCAGTTGGAGAAGAGAAGGCTGAGAGGGGACCTGAGCAGTGTCTAGAAGTACCTCAAGGGAGGCAGTGAGGAGGACGGGGCCGGCCTCTTTTCACTGGTGGCCACAGACAGAACTAGAGGAAATGGCCACAAACTGAAGCACCAAAAGTTCCACAGGAACTTAAGGAAAAAATTCTTACCAGTGAGGGTGCCAGAGCACTGGAACAGGCTGCCCAGAGAGGTTGTGGAGTCTCCTTCTCTGGAGATCTTCAAACCCGCTTGGACGCAGTCCTGTGCCACGTGCTCTAGGTGACCCTGCGTGTGCAGGGGGGTTGGACTAGATGACCTCTAGAGGTCCCTTTCAATCTTAAGCATTCTATGATTCTATGATTCTGAGTTTTCATGCATGGCTATAGGCTCTGCTGAGGGGCTGGTTCAAGGAGTCTATTGATTGCAATTACCCCTCAGGCTGGAGAGGGACCAAGGGAACCACAGCGCTCTCAGGTAGGAGAAGATTTAACGCTGCCGTAGGCGCAGCACCACTTCCAGAACTGCATCATTAGGGGACTAATGCCCTGCACATCAGGATGACTTCAGGGGGCCCCTCTCCATTCCCACCAGAAGACACAGAAGAAGTTACGCTGATGCTCGGGATCAGCCCTCATTTGAACGGGGCGTACTGTAAGGTGGGATCCAACCACTCAACTCCTCAACACAAGGACAACGGAGAGATTACCTGAGCACTCCACGCTGGCATCCTCCACGTGGTTGCAGATGTTTTCTCCCAATGGCTTCGCCTCGCATTCCATGAGGGATGCTTCCGTCCCTGTGCAGTTAAGGTCGCTCAACCAGATTTTGCCCTTCCCTTCTCCGTACTTGGACTTTCGGGGAGCTGACAGCGCTCTCCCGCAGCCCAGCTGCTTGCACACGATGTTGGCTTCCCTCATATCCCAGCCATCGTCGCACACGGTCCCCCAGACGTCCTTGTGCAGCACCTCCACTCGCCCCGAGCAGCGACTCGGGCCATCCACGAGGCGGACAGAGGTGGAGACGGTGATCCCAGAGTCTGCGGACAGAGCCAGAGAGCAGATCCTTGGGATCCTTGGGAAACGCAGGATGCGCATTTGCAGGTCTCTTGTTTTACACCCCACTCCCGGACCTGCTCACCACAACGTCCCATTCGGAGCTTTTTCCGCATGAGAAATGCAGCTATCTCAGTGAGAGACACAACAGCAGCCTTTACCAGGTGTGTAGGGAAATAAAACCAGGTCTAGTTGTGGGGAAAGGCCCTGTTTTTTAAAAAAATCAACCAAATTAACTCTCTGGTAAATGAGGCACTGCATAGAGACTGTAAGTCCTGTGTTTCATAAAATGACTTCTTTGTCACCATAAAAGACTGACCCTGAGTCTGATCTGGAAAAAAAAAATGCCACAGAGCACCCCTGTGGGCAGAGAGGAGGAAATCTCCCAGACCAAAGAACCCTTCCATGCCATAAGGACCCTGAATGACCGTCAGGAATCAGCTCTGGATTGCATCAGCATCCACCAGCTTGCACGAACTCAGCAGATTAATGTTCGATATTAAAGTCCTATTTCCTTCCAGAATTGTTTGTGAGGACATCTCAACCTGTAGCTAAAAAAATGGGGAAAATGCAAATATTACCTGAGCAAATTGCACTAGCGTCTTCCCCGTGGTAGCAATTGTGTTCCCCCCATGGCCTCGCTTGGCATTCGGCGATGGTCTTTTCTGTCCCATTGCAGTTTACATCATCCAGCCAGATGGTGTCAGTTCCTCTTCCAAACTTGGCTCCGATTGGGGCCAGCACCGCATCCCCACAGCCCAGTTGCCTGCACACGACCTGGGCATCATCCATATCCCAGCTGTCATGGCACACGCTCCCCCACAGATCTTCATGGAGCACCTCGACTCTGCCAGCACATCTGTTCGGGCCTCCCACCAGCCGGATTGGCCCTGGCTCAGCTATTTCTTCTTCTGAAAAAAAAAATAAAAAAAAAGGGTGAAATAACTTTGAAAGAGGTTTTAGTGCAGGTGGTATCAAGAGGAGAGCAGGGTCTCTTATGACACATCGAAACTGCCTGTCCACTGTCAAGGACATCCTTCCCACCTTCGTCATGGTGGACGACAAGTTGACCAGGAGGCAGCAGGGTGCCCTTGTGGCCAAGAAGGCCAATGGGATCCTGGGGTGCATCAAGAAGAGCGTCTCCAGCAGGTCGAGGGAGGGGATCCTGCCCCTCTACTCAGCCCTGGTGAGGCCACATCTGGAGTATTGTGTCCACTTCTGGGCTCCACAGATCAAGAGGGATGTGGAGCTGCTGGAGAGAGTCCAGCGCAGGGCCACAAGGATGATGAGGGGCCTGGAACATCTGCCCTATGAGGAGAGACTGAGGGAGCTGGGCCTGTTCAGCCTGGAGAAGAGAAGGCTGAGAGGGGACCTGAGCAGTGTCTAGAAGTACCTCAAGGGAGGGAGTGAGGAGGATGGTGCTGGCCCCTTTTCAGTGGTGGCCACCGACAAAACTAGAGGTGATGGCCCCAAACCGAAGCATCGAAATTTCCACAGGAACTTAAGGAAAAATTTCTTGAGAGTGAGGGTAACGGAGCACTGGAACAGGCTGCCCAGAGAGGTTGTGGAGTCTCCTTCTCTGGAGATCTTCCAAACCCACTTGGATGCAGTCCTGTGCCACGTGCTCTAGGTGACCCTGCGTGTGCAGGGGGGTTGGACTACATGACCTCTAGAGGTCCCTTCCAACCTTAAGCATTCTGTGATTCTATGATTCTGACATAACAAGAAAAGTTCAAAGAAGAAAGATGGCAACATGGAGGCTACCACGAGTGAAAGGGAACTGTCTCTATCCATTCCCCGCATTGCAGTATAGAGAATCATGACGGGTCATGATTATTTGGGTCAACACAGGTGAGAAAGCAGATCTCAACAGGGTCATTTTGCATCCCTAATGGGGTGTGTTGGAAGTTGCTCCATGGCCCACCTTGAGGCAAAAGGGCCAGGAAGGCTCAAAATGAGAAATATTTGGATCTTACCTGAGCACTCCACACTGGCGTCTTCCACGTGGTTGCAGATGTTTTCTCCCAATGGCTTTGCCTTACATTCGGCAAGGGAAGCTTCTCTCCCTGTGCACTTAAGGTCGCTCAACCAGATTTTGCCCTTCCCCTCTCCGTATTTGGACTCTCGGGGAGCTGATAGTGCTGTCCCACAGCCCAGCTGCCTGCATACAACCTTTGCTTCCCTTAAATCCCAGCCGTCATCACACACGGTCCCCCAGACGTCCTTGTGAAGCACTTCCACTCTCCCAGAGCATTTATTGGGACCATCCACCACGCGGACTTCCAATTTGTCTGTGTCTACATCTTCTGGAGAGCAAAAAAACCCAAAGTCATCCCAGGGTGAAGGCAGGGAAAGGGAAAAGAGTGCTCTTCCTCTTGTTGCAAGTCTGTTTTGGGAAACCAAGTGCAGAGGTCATCTCCAGATGCAAAGGGAGAGGTCTTCCCATCCCAAAACTACTCTGATTTAGATTCCCCATGACGAAGGCCAACCTCTCTCAGCAAATGCTGCTCTAGATAACTGGCCTGGTGCCACAGAAGGGAGAATTTGGAGACTTTCAGTCTTTCCCCAAGGAAAGGTTGGATTTTGCACAGCTAGAGGCAGTGATTGCTGGTACTCAGCTGACGTGGAACTATTGCATACCTAAACACAGCACCCAGGACTGGAAAGGACTTTCCTCAATCCTGTTCTTGCCCATCCTTCCAAACAATCCCTTTCAAAATCTCTAGAGCACTAGGAGATCCCACAACCTATTTGGCACTTTAGTGCTAAGAATTTAATCTCTTTGCATAATGATTTTGCTTTTGTGTTGATCTGGAGTGCTGTAGTAGAAGTAATTTAGAGACTGAAAGTATCAGGTTCCCCAAACCTGAAGTTCCTCCACAGTGGCTCGTGAAGGGGACACTGGACACTTTGCCTCTTGATGACAAGACTCTACCATTCCCCATGCTCTTAGTTCTGTTTTAGCTTTGCTAAAAAAAGAAAAACAACTGTCTTAACTGTTCCTTTCACCTAGAGACCTCCAATATGGTACGAACTGCACTTTGTAAACTATACAGGAGGTAGAGTCAGTTCTCTAGTGGTTGATCAGGAGAATATGGTGCATAATATTGGCCACAGGAACAAGATTTGCATCAAAGGCTCTTAATTCAGAATAGTATGCTTGAATCTCTAGGTTAGACATAGCATCATTCTGCATGATATTTTATGGGGTATTTGTAGACTCGTGCTCCGCTCTCTACTACAAATACTGACCTGCCAGGAGGACACCAGCAAGGGAAGCTGAAATATATAAAAAAAGGACGTTAGTCTCCATCCAATAAGCTCTGTAAAGGCTGGAGTTTCGGGATAGCAAAGTACCAGACACGATATTTTTGGAGCCTATAGCTGTTCTCAGTCTCCCAGTCCCAGCTGTCCATGGGTTTTTGCATGTCCTAGGACTTATATGGGGGACTTCTTTGAGAAAGATATCAGATAGGTAAAAAAAAAAAAAGTGTTTCGGAAAAAAAAACTTTGATATTTGTGATTTCCACACCAAATGTCTCCGCAGCGCAGCAGTCCGGCAAGGTCCCAAGCATTGACCAACAGCTTTGGGCAAAGGAAGAACTGCTGACACCAGAAAGGTCATTGACATTATTGCTTGGGTAAACTTCTCTTCCACCTCCTATTTTGTAGCTGTTTTTAAGAAATGTGGGCTGGGATTCCTAAAAGTTATGTCCATTCTCTCCGAAATCCCATCTTCATTTCATCTTGGCCATCTGGAATGCCTGCCCAAGTACAAGAGTCATAGAGCATATTCATACTATGCCCACAGTCTCTGTATCTGGTCCCATCCCTACCACACAGGAACCCACAAAAAATATGGATTCAGAACAAAGAAACATGAATAGAAAACCCCACTTTAATCAATGCTGTCTTCTAGGGAGGGTTGAGATTTAGATCTATGATGAAACATTTAAGACGCAAGATCAAGTAAATCAAGATGAGACTGTTTCTGGTTGTCTACTGTAGTTGTCTAATGACATCTAAGATATGCTCACAGGATCTAAGTCTCCATAGTGAAATATTAGATGTGCACAAGCATTTTCTGACCACATAATCTAGAGAGGGATTCAGCTCGCTGTAAAGCAGAAGCCACAGATTGCATTTCCCCTTCTTGCAATGCAGCATTTGCTATGGGGCTGTTGCAGGAGAAATAGTGGAAGAGGAGACTATTGCTTGCAGGAAGAGGAAGAGTGGAGAGGAGAGTGGAGAAATAGTGGGAGAGGATCATTGATAAAGGTATCTCAAACCAAAAAGGAAGAAAAAAGGAAAGCATATGACTTACCACAGAGACATGCGAGGAGGACAAGCTTCATGTTGGCAGCACGGAGCCTGCGTGCTCTGTGTCTCAACAGGAAGGGACGCCAGGAGAGGACACGGGACGTGCATCCAAGGGACAGGGTATTTGACAATTCCTCTGGGTCCTGACTCCTCCTCTCCACCCCAAAACGTCCCTCTGTGCCCCATGGCAGGTACTCGGTGGGTACAAAAAGGCAGAGCCCTGCCTGGAAGTGACTCTTTTGCTCTGGGCTCTGGCATCACGTAGATTGTGGGATTGTGAAACAGAGCTGTTCCTGGAACCCACTGGGCAAACAAGGCATCTCGGGACACCTGGTTCTGGACCATAGGTGGCACGGATAGGGACAGACAGGGTATTGCAAGTCATCCCCCAGGATTGGCTTCTGGTAACCACACGAGTAGGAGATCAGTCCTGAGGATTAACTGGGAAAATGAATTTGATTCCACCCCCTTAGCACAGAGCAGGAAGCTGTAAGTTGCCTTTCCCACTGCTCTAAGCAGAGGTTTTGTCTAAAATGGAGGTTTTCCTACTTTTGCTCACATGTACGTCCCAGAAAATGCAGACATTTGTCAAAAAACTCTAGACAACAACCAATGAGACAGCACCTAACACAGAAGCAGAGGGTTGGGGTGGACACAAGACTCCCCAGGAGAGTGAATGAGGGCAGAGCTAGCAAAGATGAGGTGATAGGCTGGGAAAACATGTCTAACTAAATACGAATCTCAAGATACCAAGGGTCATGGCTTTCCCAAACAAAAACCCACATTCGTCTAAGTTAATATTGAATTTCATATTGAATATTGAATTTCATATCAAAGCTACGTGTGTTAGGGGAGAGCATGGTATCCACCTTGGAGCAGATGAGCTCTTTATCATATTGTGTGAAGAATGTTATAATCTGTTTGCCAAATTTCTGCTCCTCTCCATCAAAAAGACCTTTACTCTCGCCATTTCTGACCTGTTTTCCACACTCTGATACCTGTTACTGCTTCTCTTCTGGACAGTCTCCAGGATGGCCAACATGAAGAGAAGGCCAATGCATAAAACAGCCACGGATGTGCAGCAGAGATCTCAGTGGGGTTGGATAAAGAGGAAATTGGCATACGTGTCCCATACACAAGAACCTCCTGTTCCAGGATTTTGATGTGAAGTTTATTTTTTTTGCAATATCCCTGCATTGTTGGGATTTCATACAGATCCTCACACTCTGCCTCCCTTCTTGGAGAATGGACACTGATTCCAGGTGTGCATTTGTGCAACTGATACTGATATTTAATCTTGACAATTCTGTATTAGCTGATAATCCTTTTCTGTAACTCAATATTTGCCAAATAACTGGGTTTAGACTAAATCTTTTAAAATTCCTCCTTCCTTCCTTCCTTCCTTCCTTCCTTCCTTCCTTCCTTCCTTCCTTCCTTCCTTCCTTCCTTCCTTCCTTCCTTCCTTCCTTCCTTCCTTCCTTCCTTCCTTCCTTCCTTCCTTCCTTCCTTCCTTCCTTCCTTCCTCCCTCCCTCCCTCCCTCCCTCCCTCCCTCCCTCCCTCTCTTCCTCCCTCCCTCCCTTCCTCCCTCCCTCCCTTCCTCCCTTCCTCCCTCCCTCCCTCCCTCTCTGCCTCCCTCCTTTCCTTCCTTCTTCCTTGCCCCTTTTCCTCCCTTCCTCCCTTCCTTCCTTTTCCTTCCTCCCTCCCTCCCTTCCTCCCTCTCTTCCTCCCTCCTTTCCTTCCTTCTTCCTTGCTCCTTTTCCTCCTTCCTTCCCTCCTTCCCCCCATCTTCCCTCCCTTCCTCCTTGTCTCCTTCCCTTCTTTGTCCTTGATTTTGCTTGTTGAAGAAATGATCCATGTTCCTGTAATTATTATCCTCTCACTGATCATTTAGCTTCACTTTAAACTTTCTTTTAACTATTCGAACAGGTTGTTAAAAATCTGCTTTCTTCAGGCTCTCTGTCTTTATATTTCTTTCCTTTTTTTTTTCTTTTCCTCCTAAACAATTTAACTTGTTAGCACTGCATTTGCACTCTTATCCAAGAGGTTTTCTCCCATAACACGATTTGATCTTAAACATAATTCAGATTAAAATTGAGAAAATTCTTCCCGTTATGTGCTTCTCTTTCTGATATAAATTATCCTCAGCACATCCGAAGACCTTGCTCCGATATTGCTCAAATCCTGAGGAAGATCTGAAGGGATGAGGACTGGAATGTGTTGGAAGGAAGGGACATGTGTCCTTCATAGGGGACCCCTGAGACACACATTAGTCCCACTGCTGCCAGGTGGCCTTAGTTAGGTCAGAATCCTAATGCCCATCCAACGGAAAGTCCATGTTCAGGCCCTGCATCCTATTGTGGTAGATTCGGTCGAAGGTCTCACTCTGTGTCACTGTGAAATGGTTCTTCCAGTCCCCACAGATGCCTGAGGAAAAGAGGAGGTTTGTCCCATCATCCCAGCACCCCAAGGATCTTCCCCATAAGCTATCCTCTACCCCAAACACATGCATTGTCGCTCTCTGAATACCCTTGTTGAGGTTGTCCCCGTGAGGACACTACAGCCTTCCAAGCAGGCTCCCTGGATGGGACCCTCCACACTCACCCTTTCTCAGGAACTGCCCCTTTGTCTGGTCCATGATGTCCACAGGGAGCAGGAAGGAGTTGCACATTGGCTTCTCCTGCATGGACGTGAAGGAGGCATTTTGCACCACGGAAGAAGCAGCATCCTCATCCAAACCCTGCCCCAGAAACCATCAGAGATGTCACATGCTGCCCCTCAGGTCCTGGGGACACAGATGGAGACTGTTACCACCGAGGGGTTTGTGACAAGCCCCAGTGCTGTCTTGGGGGCAGAAAGACTTGGGGGTAGCGTGTATATGGGAGTTCAATCCCCAGTTCATGCTCTGGAACCGGGTAGAGTTGAGTTGCAGTAGGGCTGCGCCTTGTTTGGAGCAATGGGATCTGCTCAGGTCTCTACCTTTTTCAGTTCTTCATAGGTGACAAAGAAGAAATTCTCCCCGCCCCTCATCTCCATCCACCCCTGGACGTGTTCAAACCAGGAACTGTGGGGCACTGATAGGAGACAAAAGGCAGCAGGTTTGGGAGGAGATTGGGGCAGGGTATGGGGTGTGCAAGGAGAGGAAGGTTCACACAGGGTTGGGACCATCGCAACCATAAGATTGGCCAAAGAAAAAGTGTATAAGAAGCAGGGGGTTCCACTAGGGAAAGGGGAGTGACCTGTTGTTGGAGCTGACCATTGTGGTCTTCATCGTCCTCTTCCTCAGTCTGCCTTGTTCAAACCCAGCTGTGATGATGCCATTTCTTTTCCCTGAAAATACAGGAGCAGAAACAGGCTTAGAGACCTCAGAGAGGCTGAAGTTCGAGGTATGCAGGGCTCCCAGGTCAGCTCCTGACAGAGCTTTATAGGATTTTCTGATCGAGACTTCCTGAAGACCTCTGAATTCTGCAAGACAAAGCAAGGAAATCCACCTTCCATCCATTTCAGAGCACAGCAGGGTTTTGCAAACCTGCATATCTCTCCAGTACTGCTTTGTTTTGTCTATCTCCTGATTCATCCTCCCCTCCTGGCAAAAAGTTGGTTCCATAGACATCCTCGGTGGACATCCTCAAGACCCTTGAGCTAGAGGTGATTAGGCACCTCCGCATGCTCTGAGCATGCCCTAAACCACACTCATGCTCTCCATCCAGAAAGTCCCTCAGGAACTGCTCAAATGGTGTGGGGTCCTCATAGCTGTTGCACATCTTGCAGAAGTAGTAGTAGGAGATGACGACATCGCGAGGATTCCGTAGAGTGTAAATGACCTGGAGCAGGGCGTATGCAGAGGTTATAGACCCCCAGTAGGTGAACTGGAATGTCCAGGACCTGGCAGTCCTGGTGGGTTTGTAAATGGAGAGATCTTCCACAGAGGCCCCAGACTCCATCAACCAGTCCTTAATCAGGGCTCCATGGAGGTCCCAGACTCCATCAACCTTAACCATGAAAACTCCATGGCTCCATGAAAACACAAGGTCTCTAGAGTCAATGGATGTGCCCCAGAGAACCAGAGAGGGGCAAGACGCAACGTGGAGGGGTTGCACATTTCCATCTGGAAGGCTTGTAGGACAATTCCCACCTTCACAAGATAACACCAAGGACCTTAGCCAATGTCCTATCATTCCAAGGCTCTCAAGATCCTGCGTCCTGCCCCTACCCCCTTCAAGCTTTCCATGGATATCCATCCCACCTTGGCCTTGGAAGAGGAGAAGGACTTCGGGAAGATGTGACAGGTCAGCAGGTGAGGTGAGGGGTGGCTGAGGGCCAACTCCAGACCCAGACGAGTCGAGAACCAGGGCACATGGTCAGAATTGAGGACCGTTCGGCTCCAGCCAGGATGGCCGTGACTGTGGATAAGGCTTAGGATCTCCGTCATCCACACGGTGCCTGCCAGGAAAAACAGAGGTGCATCTCAGCCCTAGGAGGCCGAGATAGGAAGAGATGCCAGAAAGGAGATGCTTTGCCAGCGGCATTTTCACCGCCAAGTCTGTGCATTCCCAACACATGGTGCTACCCTGCCCACATACAGTCACTGCATCAAAAAAAATGCCCTCTACTACCCATAAGCTTCCTATTCCTGCCATGGGAAGTGATTCTCCCTCTGAACAACACCTGGAGATGCTTCCAAATCCAACCCCCCCTTCCTGGACCTTTCCCCAAACCCTATTGAGAACATCTCCATCAGTCACTCTGTCACCCTTTCCTCCCTCACCCTACTCTGCTGCCTTCCCGTTGTACCAGATTTGGGGTAGGTGATGTTGAAGACATCATCGTGCCGCACCAAGAACTCATGGTGCCTAGGTCTGTGGGTATCACTGTGATGAAGGAGGAAGACAAGGTCAAGGTGCTGGTTCCAGGAAAGGAAATTTCCACCCCTGTAGCAGATCCCAAACTGGTGCCAAGTGTTCAGCACAGCAGGGCGAGATCTGTGTGTTACAGGACAACCCACCAGACGCTCTCTGACCCTTCCCATGGGGACGTTATGCAAACAGCAGTTTGTTTGGTTGGGTTCTGCTGACTCACAGAGCGTTTTTAAGGAGGTCCAGAGGCAAATTCCTGCTAATGGGCTGACTTCTCTCCCTCCCCTTGCTGCCCTGTGTGTTTACCTGTCCTCACAGCTCAGAAGAGCGTGAAGCAGACATCATGGTGGGATCTCTGGTCAGCCAAGGTGGGACAGGAGGCAGTTGCGAGTCAAAAACCTCCCTATGGATACCCCAAATCTGGCATTGCTCTGCTTCTGCAGCCATGGTCTGCAGAGCTGGAGGAGGGACAAGGGGAGGGAAAAGGTTTCTGCCCTTGCACCACCATCCTGGACCAATGATTAACAAAAGCTGAAGTCCAGGAGTCATCCCTTCCTCAAGTCGGGATGGGCATGGGTGGGTGATGCAGACCACACGAATGTGTAAGTCTGTACAAGCCGTTTTTGGAAGGATTTGCCCTTAATTTCACTCCCACTATAAGAACTCCCCTTCCCTTGGTTTCCCAGATGAGTTTCTCCCTTTTTCTCCAAATATACCATTAAACCTCCAAAAAAACCCACTGCGGTGTCTCTATTTCTTCCCATTTCTCTTTAACTCCATGAATTCTTGCCCCTCATCTGAAAATCCCATAACCACCTGCTGACATGACCTTTATGGGTTATTCTGAAGACCTTTTCTCCTAGGTCAAACTGTGCTGAGACTGGGTCATGAAAATGTTTCCTTCTCCAAAAGGAAGGGAATGCAACTGAGGAAATGATAAATTTGGAAACAATAAATGCGCTGAATCTATATGGGCCATTAAAAAAGTTTCCTAGGAAAAGAAGAGATGCTGCTTCATCAAAGAAGGATGGAGCAGATCTTCCCCTTTTTCACTAAAAATCCTCATTTCTGCATTACAAGAGAAAGAACAGGGGAAGTTCTTCCTTCACTGTGGCAATAATATAGACTGCACTGGACACAAAGGCAGTGGGTTTTAATGCCATTAATTAGGAGCAAAGCACAATTAATACTACCCTATAATCACATGTGAAATTAAAGGTCGTTCTTAATGTTCCCCTGGGAATGTAGGCATTAAGAGCTCAGCGTTATTCCAAAAAGACAGTTATTTGGAAAACTTTACATAACAGAAGGAGTAACTAAAAGTAGGCGGAAAAAATAAATAAATCACACAGTATATATGACGAGTATTTCAGAAATAGTAAATATTTGACCTTCTGTATGGCATGGAACTCTTTTTTTTTTCTTAAGAAAAAGCTGAAGCAGTCATTTCCCATTCGATCATGTTCTGTTTTCAGAGCAAACATGGGAGATGATCTGATTAAGAAATATTTAAACACTTCAAAGTGGAATGTTATCTGACCACAAGTATTCCAGTAACAGTGGATGTGAGAAAGAAAATTAACCCTTGAGACATCTATCCTGTTCATTATTTCAGTCTAAAAATCATGACTGAGAAAACATTTTGAAAATAATAATATTTTTTGAAGTGAATAGCTGCCTTATTTCATGAAGCAAAATGATAAACTGTTCCTTTTCATGTTCTTTCTGTTTTTTTAGTATCTCCTAACATAAATTTTACTACAAATAACTCTGGAATTTACCATAAATTAACAGAAATTACTGTTTTTTTTACAGAAAAGGAATTTAAAAAGCTATTTTTGTTCTATTCATGAGAGTATTTACAGCTAAAGGATGACAGGACAATACAAACTTTGCAAACACATTTCAATGTAATTTCTGCTGAATGTGCAGTTTTCTCAGTGCACCACAAAAGGCCCTGAGTTTGCCAATATCAGAATAAGCCAAAAAGAGCCATTTTTTTTAGAGTAGATTGAAAGAAAAAAACAAGAGTGGATTAAGGCTTTTTAAGAGTAGAATAAGAGCTCCCACTAAAGTTTAACAAAGCCCAAATCAGGAAAGAAGGCATGCCAAAATTATTCCCTATATCCAGGCATTTGTACCAAACTAAGAGGTCAAGGAAAAACTTCCAAAATATTATCAAAATTTATTTTTCTTGCAGTCCACGTAGGTATCTAAACTTCTCAGACAGCCCTAAAAGAAATATATCTGGAGTTTCATATGCAACAGGTAATAGTTGGTGCAGCTTAAACTGTGCAGTATATATATAGTCAATGTAAAGATTTCTACCTCCAAAAGGTAAATATGTTACCCTAAATAGTTACAAAAAGGTAGGTAAGAAATATGTGCATTGGTATTTTCTGTATTGCTAGTTAAAAAAGCAAGGTAGCAATCTATTTTAAAATACATAATCATTTTATTAAAAAGTGTGAAAATGTTGTGAATAATGCTTGGTTAGTTAAAAGACAGAGAAAAATGAAAATAATTAAATATCAAATTTTAAATATTTTAAAATTTGCTTATTAAAAAAGTATTTTATAGCTCTAATGAAAAAGAAAAGGATTTTAAATTGCAGTCAGAACATTTATGTTTTTTAAATTATTTTAAAGCTGGTCAAATATTTATAATAATAATAATACGCAATTATCAGGTTTTAGGCAGGGGTTATTGTTATATTCAAATAATTCCAAACTACACTTATCAAGGCAGAATTAATGGATCTTTGACAATATTTGAAAGTTAATAATGTATTTATGTTTGCTATATAAAGCATACATTACAGAGCACCAAAACACACCGCAGAGGTCTATCTTCATTTTTTCAACAGCAAAATTTCAGAAACAACCTCCAGACCAACCCAGTGAAGACAGAATTCAAAGTACAAGTCGTGTTAGAGAAGTAAAGGCTCCTGAAAGAAAATACATCCATGCTAAAATAAAATAACATCAAACACCACTTGGTGAAGAATCTTGTGGAATTTGAATTGCTGCTACAGGACAGTTCACAAAATGGAACCCCAGGTGGGTGGAAATTCAAAAAAAAAAAAAACAGGGAACTAAAAAGCAACAAAACCATCAGTATCTGTCTTCAAGGTGAAAATAAAAGAGGATTTTTTTCATGTCTCACCTAAAGGTTACATATTTTCTCCTTTGCATTAGAATGATTGGAAATAAGAGATACCAAAGGATGATTTTTTCCAGCATAGATCATTTTCACAGAATAATAGAATCATTATGGCTGGAAAAGACCTTCAGGATCTTCGAGTCCAACCGTAAACCCCTCAACACCCTCCTGCTGGACCATGTCCCTACGTGCCTCATCTACACGGTTCTTCAATACTATTAGAGATGGAGATTCCACCACTTCCCTGCGCAGCCTGTTCCAAAGTTTCACCACTTTCCATGTAGAAACTCTTCCTAATGTCCAACCTGAACCTCCCCTGGAGCAACTTGAGGTCATTTCCTCTTGTCCTATTGGTAGTTATTCTGGAGAAGGATCAACCCCTTCTTCACTACAACCTCCTTTCAGGTAGTTGTAGGGGGTGATAAGGTCTCCCCTGAGTCTCCTCTTCTCCATAATAAATAACCTCAGCTCCCCCAGCTGTAAGGTCTGTGCTCAAGTTCCTTCACCAGCTTCCTTGCCCTCCTTTGGACACACTCCAGCACCTCCATGTCCTTCTTGTAGTGAGGGGCCCAAAACTGAACACAGTATTTGAGGGGTGGCCTCACCAGCACCGAGTACAGGAGGATGATCCCTTCCCAGGTCCTGCTGGCTACACTGTTCCTGACACAAGCCAGGAGGTCATTGGTCTTCTTGGCCACCTAGGCACGCTGTTGGCTCATGTCCAGCCGCCTGTTGACCAACACCCCCAGATCCTTTTCTACCACACAGCTCTCCAGCCACTCTGCCCCAAGGCTGTAGAGCTGCATGGGGTTATTGTGACCAATGTGCAGGACCTGGCGCTTGGCCTTCTTGGACCTCATACAGTTGGCATCAGCCCATCAATCCAACCCGTCCAGATTCCTCTGTAGAGCTTTCCTACCCTCCAGCAGATCTACTCTTCCTCCCAGCTTGGTGTCATCTGCAAATTTTGCTGGGTCCCCTCTGGAGATACTCCAAAAATGCTTGTCAGATGCCCATCGTTTTGGGCATCTGTTGGTCCCTGTTGATTCCCCACTGAATATAAAGGGAATCTAGCAGCTATCTTGTATGCACGTGTGTAAATTTTGGGTGATTATGTGTGCTTTGAGGTATAATCCTACTGGCTGGATAGCATGACGCTCCTGTGTTGGAAATAGTCCCAAAGAAGTCCTTGTCATCGTGACCTGACCTGTGGCAATTGCCCCAAACTCAGCTGCTCCCAGGGTCCTGAACACACAGCAAATTGCACTGCGTGGATAGAAAAGTTCTGATAGAGATGGTCCAAGCAAACTGGGGAGACAAGAAGTCACTGAGCTGGCCTGAAAGTGACTGCTTCTTCCGCCACCTTTTCTGACTGTGGTTTTGGGTTTTGTGGCTTTTTTTTTATTCACTTTTTTTTTTCTTTTAAATGGAGTGAGTTTTCAAACAGTTCTTGCTGATTTATTCCTTTTATGCCCCATTGGTACAGTTTCAAGGGACTTTGTATCTTCTTGTTTGCTTTGCTCCTTGGTAAAATAAACACGAACAGCTGGATTATCCACAAGTTCTTTGGATCACTTCCAGCCCTTCTGAACAACTAGAGCCACATTTCCATGTCCTGTCCATGCGTCAAGAAAACTGGTTTAAGAGGCTTACTACACAATGCAGGTAATTTTACATTTAAACTCCTCAAAAAGGTTTGCATAAGTGTTGATGGTGAGTATCTATTTTGTTGGTTTATTCTAAGTCTTCTTGTATTTATTTTGGCCTATAGCAGCTGCCAGGACTTGCTTTGCTATGGAAAGGTGGAAAGGCTCAATAGCAGGAACATCTCAGACCTTCCCCATAGTGAATGCTAAGGGGCCCCTTTTTGGGGGAATGTCACAGCCAACAAAATGATGTTGTAAATTGCAAATAGCGTGTGTGTGACAGGGAAATTACTTTCAAGTGACATTAGCTGGCTCCTTCATATGCCACCTGCAGAGCTTGGAGAAGACACTATCTGGAGAACACTCTAAAGGAGCAGTCTTAAAACATGCTATTTGCATCTATCTCTAGCTATTCCCTTATACATATTTCAAGTATAAATTATTAAAACTGATTAAATTAAATCTTGGTTTGCTGCATTCTTTAAAAAAATCATCACAGAGACACCCATGTCTCATATCTGACGTTGCAAAAAGGTCAAGGAAGCAACAGTGGTGTTAAAGGACTGGTAATGCAGCCATCTCCATATCTCCCTTATTTGATTTTATTTAGCAGCTGAAGATAAAATTTTGGCATCATTACAGTCCCTATATCCTTCCCTAGCATTACCCTATGCACCTCCAACACTGTGTAGTCCCAAATTCCATATCTTCCAAAAACATTTTCCATAACCCTGATCTTCCTCATACTGCATCTGTCCTCATACTGCATCAGTAAGAGCTTCTTTCTATTAAGTTGAATATGAAAATATTTCAGAATCCTCGTGGATTCACTCTAGCTGGGCTATGATTCCCTTTGCCTCTCCTTTTGATTCCTCAGTCCTGATTTCTCCAAAGTTGGGCTGGGAAATTAAATAAATTCACTTCTAACTTTGGGGCGGGGAAAAGAACATTTGTCCCTCCCCTGGGCTTCCAAATTCGCTGCCAGGGAATAAAGGTGGCTGCAGATAGACACCAAGGGCACCTTCTGTGTGGCAGCTCCAGCAAAAAGCAGCTGCAAGGGACGTGAAGAAGATGCCACTGAAGTTTATTATCCTTCTTTGGGGAGCACTTGCTGTGCCCCTGTGCTGGGCTGACACAGGTAATTCCTTAATGCTACCCCTTTTCAGGCTGGACATCCGTACCTGGGCTAGGAAGAATGCATTTAGATATATCACGAATGCATTTAGATATATCAACGAATGCGTTTAGGTAGATCTGTGTGCAGAAGACATTTTGATGGTATTTATTTCCTTGTCGGTGAGAGCAGTTTGTTTGCAGATGGTGATAAGTACAGAGCATTGAGGACCATCCATAAGACACCTCTGAGGTTCCTCAGATGGGTTTTGCCAGGAGCAAGATGAAGGGTCAATATCAGAAAGCCAGGAGAGGGGAAGACAAAAGATGCTTTATTTCTGTGTCTTAAATTATTATTATTTTTTTAAACAATAGACATACATTGGAAAAAAATATATTTAGCATAGTTGAGCCTCATTATAACTGAGGAAAAACAATCTAGACTTGTGCATTGACTAAGTCTGTGTCTGTCCCCATATGAAGGAGCTAAGAGGCATTGCTTCTTACCTACACCAGCTGAAAACTCTTTAAGTCTTTAAAAAACCCTTTAAAAATGTGAGTTCCTCGCAGTTTGCCACCATTCTCTGTGTCAAGCTGTGTCCCACAGAAGGATCTACCTTGTTACCTTCATGATCTGCAGAAGACCCTTTTTCCTTCCTATCCTAAGCTGGTACTCTCCTTCCTTTACCAAAGCTGATCCTTACTAGGGGTCTGATACTTCATCTCTCCCTGTTTCATTCCAAGATGATGATTCCGCTCCCTGCGTCTTCCCCTTCACCTACAAGGGGAAAAGATACTCCTCTTGCACCAAGGTTGACAGCAGCCAGGAAATTCCCTGGTGTGCCACAACAAGCAACTACGACGCGAATGCCAAATGGAAGTATTGCAGCTCCCAAGGTGAGTGCTGGGCCTCATCCCAGGGTTCCTCTCCTTCTTTTTAGAACTGCTGTGGTGGGGATAGAAAGCCACACCATGCAAAGAGCCTCATGAAGCAAAGAAACGCCCCCTTGTTAAGTTTGTTGGTCAGTTTAGGGGAGTTTATAGGCAGAATTTTTCTCACTCAGCTTTTAGAGATCCACATCTGTTCTCTCCCTTTATAATCAGTGGGAAAAGCAGATGCTTCCAGGGAATGACTGATCTGCTATAAATGCAGACATCTGTAGTCCATGTAGACCATGGCTACTTTGTCCTCTGGGTGATTGTACATGAGCCCAGACTATGGTACGTGGGAATGGGCTGCCCTCACTTTTATTGGACTTAACTCCTCTCCCTGAGTCTTATCTTGTCTTCACAACCGTCTAGATGCTTGGGTCTGCCTAGGATTATGGGATGAGGCTGGAGTCCTCCTTTAGAATGTGATTTGGGAAGTGTCTCAATTCAGCTGAGTATCCGGATCTCAACTTTTAAGGCAGATGAACTTGCCCTAGCTCTTTACGCCTTGAGAAGTTCAGTTTAGTCAAATTCTGCTTTTTCTCTCTCTTACTTACTCAAAATTCATCACTCTGTCTCCAGCAGAGCCTGTAAAAGGACTGTGGTTCTTTCGGAAAAGTTAGTTTGGAAAGTGGAAAGTTATAAATGGTCACATTGAGCTCAGCACTAGGAACAAGACACTTAAGGCATCAGCCAAATGCTTGTCCCTGGGTATGAGGATGAACTGTTCGGGGCCTGTTCTGATCTACACCTTCACCTTCTCCAGTCTTCCATCCTCCTTTCCCTCATCCAGGCTCTGGTCTTCTCTGTGTACATTGTGCAACAGTCAGTGAGCTCACATGGGCACCAAAGTCTCAGTAAGGAAGGCGATGAGATGCTTTTGTGCTGGATTTGGGTTTGTTTGAGGGCATTGGCTTGAAAGAGGAGGTGAAAGGAACTGGTAGAGGTGCCCCAAATTCACCCTGCTTGGCTTCCAGGCACAGAAGATTTGCAAATCTGATCTAAGCAAGTTGCCTTGTTTCTGTGTTACCCATGGGATGCCAAAAGCTTTACAGAGAAATTCATGGAGACTTCCTTTAGCCCAGGATCAGGTACAGATCTCTCTTCGGAGGTGCTAGAGCCAGTCTAGAGGGCTTTAGGCATCTGAATACTGGAAATGGATTTGGGGCTGCATCTATTTGTTTAGGTCCCCACATACACACAGCTCTTTTCATAGAATCATAGAATGCTTAAGGTTGCAAGGGACCTAGAGGTCACCTAGTCCAACCCTCCTGCACACGCAGGGTCACCTAGAGCACGTGGCACAGGACTGCGTCCAAGCGGGTTTGGAAGATCTCCAGAGAAGGAGACTCCACAACCTCTCTGGACAGCCTGTTCCAGTGCTCTGTCAGCCTCACTCTCAAGAAATTTTTCCTTAAGTTAATGAGGAACTTTTGGTGTTTCAGTTTCTGGCCATTTCCTCTAGTTCTGTCGGTGGCCACCAATAAAAAGAGGCCGCCCCATCCTCCTCACTGCCTCCCTTGAGCTACTTCTAGACACTGCTCAGGTCCCCTCTCAGCCTTCTCTTCTCCAGCTGAACAGGCCCAGCTCCCTCAGCCTCTCCTCATAGGGCAGATGTTCCAGGCCCCTGATCATCCTTGTGGCCCTGCGCTGGACTCTCTCCAGCAGCTCCACATCCGTCTTGTCCTGTGGAGCCCAGAACTGGACACAATACTCCAGATGTGGCCTCCCCAGGGCTGAGTAGAGGGGCAGGATCACCTCCCTCGACCTGCTGGAGACGCTCTTCTTAACACACCCCAGGATCCCATTGGCCTTCTTGGCCACGAGGGCAACTGCTGCCTCATGGTCAACTTGTCATCCACCATGACACCCAGGTCTTTCTCCGCAGAGCTGCTCTCCACAAGGTCGGTCCCCAGCCTGTACTGGTGTCTGGGGTTATTCCTCCCCAGGTGCAGGACCTTGCACTTGGCCTTGTTGAATTGCATGAGGTTTTTCACTGCCCAGTTGTCCAGTCTGTCCAGGTCCCTCTGGATGGCAGCGCAGCCCTCTGGGGTATCGGCTACTCCTCCCAGTTTGGTATCATCAGCAAACTTGCTGAGGGAGCACTCTGTGCCTTCATCCAGGTCATTGGTGAATAAATTGAACAGGATTGGATCAAGGACTGACCCCTGGGGGACAGCGCTAATCCCAGGCCTCCAAATGGACTCTACACTGCTGGAGTTACCTTGACTTTTGAAGATAGCAGCTCTCCAGGGAAGGCTGTTCTCCAGGAGGAAAAAAATAGAAGTCCAAGCCCCCCAGCACTGCCCTAATTGTGTCTTTATCTCTCCCCACAGAATATGGGGGCAGCTCAGGTGGCCAGCCCTGCTATTTCCCCTTTATATACAAAAAGCGGACATTTTACACCTGCACTAACGAGAACGCTTCAAACGGGCGATTCTGGTGTGCCACCACAGACAGCTATGACCGTGACCAGCGCTGGAGCTACTGTTCTGACATGTGTGAGTGCCAATGCCCCTTGCAAAACTTTCCTCTCCTGAGCATTGCTGAATATCTGCAGCACTGACGTTTTTCTATCCGGCTCCTAGTGTTGAGCGCGGACCCGAAAGGACCTTGCGTCTTCCCATTCACCTACAAGGGTCACACCTACAGCTCCTGCACAACCGAAGGGTCATCTGCAGGGCTTCTGTGGTGCTCTTTGAGCAGCAATTACGATGAGGATCCAAGGTGGACGTACTGCCGGGCTTCTGGTAAGGATATGGGGAGTCGCAGAGCTCAGCAAGGCACAGCTCCTTCATTCCACCTCATCCCTGGGGCATCTTGAAGGGAAAATCCACCCAGGGATGTGGCAGGATCAGGACTGGTAGCTAAAGCAAATTTGGCCAACCTCATCTCCATCAGCAGTGCCCAAGACAATAGAGAAATGTGGGTTTGAGACGCACATTTTGCATTGAAGAGAAGGAAAAAGGAAGGCAAACTATCTTAAGAAACTTCAACACACATGAAGAGATAGGAGAAAATATCCAAAAGCAGTTTAATTTCCCCACTTGTTATCTTGATCAGGGAGGTGCTGTTTAAGGCCTCAAAACTGAAGAAAATGTTTAACATTAATTTTAAAACACTGCCCCCTTTTCCAAGACTCTTCTCTCAACCCCATGTGATGAGGATGACCAGCTCAGAAGGTGCTAATGATATTAGGAAAAATGCAGTCTATCAGTTCCAGGCTTGGTGCCTCATTGACTGAGCTTGGAGGATGCTGAGTGTCCAGATGGACATGGGGGTTGGACACTGACCGTAGGCAGCGGGTATGAATGGGAGGTTAAAAAGTACAAACCAATCTTCTTTTCCATCTCAACCTTCCCCCAACTAGTGTCTGGTACAAACAGTGGGAACCTCCCTTGTGTCTTCCCATTCACATACAAAGACAAGCTGTACCACGGCTGCACAAAGGTTGACTCGGGATTTGGGAAGTACTGGTGCTCCTCCACCAGTGACTACAATAAAAAGTGGCACTACTGTTCTGCAACAGGTAAGAGATGTGACAAGAGGGCATCCTCAGAGCGCTCTAGACTTCTGTCACAAGGTGCAAGGGGGACAGAAGAGTGAAGGGGTCTGGTCATTTGCGGTGGGTGTAGGTGGGCTTTCCTATAACTTCAAGTGGGAATTCAGTCCTCCTGGGTCATTTCTGGTGTTTGAAGAATGGCTCAGTGCTTACAGATGGTCAAGTAATACTCTGGCGTGGAAATATGTCTGAGATTGCACAGCTAGAGAAGATCTTCTTCTCCAGAGATCCTTTTATTCATCTTCTTGGTTCTAGAGGTCCTTATAGGACCTCTGTGCTCATTTCTGATACTGGCAAGCCAAAAAGATCCCAGAAACAGCCATGAAAAAGGTTCTGGGTTGGCCTTGACTCTTAGCAAGTAGTTTTGGTCCTTTGGTCTACAGCAGTGGCATTTAATCCAACTGGATTAGAGGGAAATTCTCTAACCCAGCAGACAAAAAAAAGCAAGATAAAAATGGGAGAAACTGAATAATTCTGTGCTCATTGGCATTAAGCATGGGATTTATCACACAATTTAAGGTTAGACACCTAGACTGCTCTTGCAAATAGCAGAGGAAAGGAAGGCGAGTGGGAAGTACCTGACCTAGGTTGAACATCTACTTTCAAATGAGAGGAGACTTTGGAAACTTGGACAATTCCAAGGTAATCAGAAAAAAATGCCTGCCTTCTGGTCAATGATCACCCATTTTTATTGCTAATGCCATGCATTGAAAGGACTCTAAGTGGCAAGACCTGTGATCTGAATTTAGACAAATGATGTAAAAAAAAAAAAACCCAACCCCCCCAAAAAACAGCTGTGAAAACTTACTACTCAAGATAATATGAAGTAAAGAAAAAGGTAGGTCATTTTTTTTCTTCATTTTTGAGCTTACCCTCTTCTTTCTCTTGTTTATATTTCTAGAGTATGGAGGAAATTCCAATGGCGGACGATGTGTTTTTCCTTTCATCTATAATAAAAAGCTATTTTATAGCTGCATCAGAACAGATAATGAAGATCCATGGTGTGCTGCAACTGGAAATTATGACCAAGATAAACTGTGGAGCTATTGCCCTGAAATGTGTAAATATCTCCTTTTCTTTGTTCTCCTCCCAGTGAAAAAACAGATTAAGTATATAATAATATTAAGTATTAAGTATATAAGAATTGGGTAGCAGCTGCCATGCATTAGCCAGAATTCAGTAGGGGAAAAAAGAGTGATGCAGGTGAGGAGAAGACGGGAACTCTAGGAAAAATGAAATGATTAGAAGTTATGCAAACACTAAAAGTTGTCTTTTGAGCCCAAGAATCTGTGTGTGGATAGGGAAGCTTTAACTCGTGGAGCTAAACAGAGACATCCTGGGGCTGGAGTATCGATTTTTGCTTTTTAAATAGTAGGCATTAACTTCTGGGACAGCTTGTGTCACACTGGATCTATACAGTTAGAGATCAATGTCTTTTGGAGCAGTTTGTACACACAGGGACTAGGCAGATTTGTGGGACTTATGTTCATCTGTGAATTAACCTGGTCTACTTTGGTTGCTTTGCAGATAGGTCCTGGACTAACACGGAGTCCAAATGTGTGTTCCCATTTATTTACAAGGGGCAGTTGCACTATTCCTGCATCCAGAATGAGATGCTGCCTGGAAAATTCTGGTGTGCTACGACGAGCAACTACGACGAGCACAAAACATGGTCTTTATGCTCCTACTCGGGTAGGGTTGTGGTTCCTCCATAAGCATCTTTGGGACATAAGGGAATATGAGTTATCCTAGGTTCATTATCCCAACTCCTGGTGGGCAAAATGCTCAAAACTCAGCTCTTGGGTGAGATCTGGAGCCCATCCTTCGCTGTGCCCTGCTATTCCATAGCTACAGTCCCATATTTGAGAAACTTGGATATAATGAAGGGAAAGGAAAGGACAGGGAGAAAAAATACAAGCGTACGTGATCCTGGAAGGCAACCCAATGGAAAACAGGCCTTGGAAAACAGGCTTTATGCTTCAATCTTCAGGGAACCTGCATGAATGATATTGAAACATCCATCCCCAACATGTTCACAGGAAGTTTGGAGACATGAAAATTGAAAATTAAGGATGAGGGTGCAGAAAAAACTAACCCGGGCTAAAACTAAATTATATTGCCAGTGGTTAGTTCCTGCAACACAAGTAATTTCCGTTTGATAATGGATATGACTTTAGAGGCAAAGGTCTGATCTTTTCTGTCCCGGTTCAAAATCTCCTCCTTGGTGCATGGTATGGAGATACTTGAGCTAGGGAGAAGGATGCCTCTCTCATCTTCCTTCTCTCCCACAGGTCCAGGCCGTTCCTCGGAGAAATCCTGTGTTTTCCCTTTCATCTATGCGGGCAAACAATTCAATGAATGCACCACCGTGAATGAGAAAAACGGGAAGCTCTGGTGTTCCACCACTGACAACTACGACAGGGACCAGACATGGAACTTCTGTCCTTCCTGATGCAGAGGAAGGATGGAAAAGGGAATGGGCAGCGTCCATCCTGTAATACATTGCATCCAATTCTGTCTCCTACTGCTTAGCTTCATGCAATCCACTTAGTCTTGCTTTGACTGCATGCACAGCGCTATGCGTTTTACCAGAAATGCTCAATCTTTGAATCCGTTCTGTCACTGGAGTCATTTTTATCACACATGTCCATGTCTCCGAAGGAAAGGGAAGCAGCTGCAGCTGGAAAATGCCACATGTATTTCCCAGAATAAGCCAGGATCCTATTCCCAGAATAAGCCAGGATCCTAGTGGGAAGCTTTCCCAGGTTTCTCATCCTTGTGCTTCCCAGTTCCAAGTGGCAGAGCTTGGAAGGGGAAGACACCCCATAAAGGTAGAGCAAGGAAATTAAGTGATATCAGTAATTTGGAGCATTTCCAAGGCTATTTTCCACCTCTCTAAGGAGTTAGGCTCATGTTCCACCCTTGTTCAGGCTTGGAGAATAAGCCTTAAGAATAAGAAAAAAAACTAAAAACTGATGAGAAAACTGAAGTTTGCCTTGCATAAACAAACAAGTTCTTCCCTATTCCTGGTACAAAGTTGCAACCAAATATGCAAGAAATATTGCTGATAGGGTGAATTTGAGAAATGACAGTGGGTCAGCTACTTTTGCTTCATGTGTTTTTAGCAAAATTTTTGGTTCTATTGCTCTGCTTTGGACCATTTTGGGGTCTGGCCACAATCACAAAGGTTCAACAGGAAAGTGCTTTTAAGTAAAACTAAAAAAATGAAAAGATTAGTAGACACATAGTGGCCTGCAAAACTTCCAATACAATTTTCCAAAATCCAACGGAGCTTACAATAGTTTTCCATGCAGTTCATTTCAACGGAGGCCACAATACTGTGAGGCAAATGTGCCATAAACTCTTGCCATGTTGATGCCTAGCTCATGGGATGTGCTGAGGTTTAGTTTTATACAGAAAAGCTACAAAAGAATAAAAAAAGGAAGCTTTTTCCCCTTTGTTAAGCTATTTGAAATAAAGCCAAAGAAGTCCAAGTACATATAGCAAAATTAAAAATAAACCTAAATAAATATATGATAATGCATCTTGAAGTGCTTTTAAAAGCAAATTATAATTTCTTGGCCACATTATGTCTCAGATAAGACTTAGATAAAAGACCTCTAGCATTTAAGCAACTGCATTTGAGGTCCAAGATAAGAAAAGCACAAGGTGAATGATATCACCAACAATGTTGACTTATAAATAATGTGGCTTTTGTATATATACAAATATATTTTACCAACTGATTGCAAAGGGAATTTAGATTAAATGCAGGCATGTACATCACAAGCATTAGCATGGGGAAAGTGAATTCCAGCTGCACCACTATACAGTTACTGTTAAATGTTGATGGAAATCTATCTATGGAAACTACCAGGATTTCTTTGGTATCTTCACCCTAGTGTCTCCAAAAGCCACTATATTCTGCCTATATATTCGGCCTAGGAGAATATATAGGGAGGACAGGATAAAGAACCAGTTCAGACAGTTCCTTTTTGTCACAGCACCATATGCTGACATGCAAGTTGCTATGTTTTAAAGGCACGTGATGTTTTAAACTTATTTTAAAAATGGGAGAAACAAACCCTTTTTTGGTGACGCAATCAGCCCTTGTTACAAATGCCTTTTCCTTCAGTGTCCTGAAAATAAAAACGGGAAACAGGGCATTGCAGCAAGCTTAAATGGACTCGTTTCCCATCCCTCTCTGGCATCGCTCCTGCTTTTTGGGGACATGGATATCCCTCAGAGTCACTCCAACATCGTTCCCTGTGTGCCAGGAGATGAACTTCGAGCCCCACATTAATGCAGTCAGCAGAACCTTGATATTCTTGCTCTGAAGAAGCGGTAAAAAATGTGGTTAAATTCAGGTGGCCAAATAGAGAACCGCACTTTGGTATCCATCCAGACCTCTGGGTCTGATGAGGGGCTTTCTCATATATAGAGGTGTTTTGCTTTCAAGATGCCTCTGCTATAGGAATCCTAACCCTCTTTCGGATTTAGAAGCAACCTGGATATGGCAGAGATTAGGAAAAGGTTGTTCCAGGCCCCAGCATCTCGGTACAGGCACAAGGGTGGATGGCAGTCACCACTTCCCGGATGAACTTCCAAAGATTCCTGGTCTTTGCACTTGCGGTTTCGCATGGACTTGTTTCACATGGACTTATTCACATGGACAATGGATTTATTGCTACTGTCCTGCAGATCAGGGATATAGGGAGGACTCTCCTTTTGCAGCAATCCTGGGCAATTGCTCTGGTTTTGCTCTATCCTGGCTACAGTCACTGGTCTTAGAGGTCTTGGGATTGACCAGAAAATGGGTCAATCCCAACCTTGGGCTAGGATTCGGGTGCCCCAGTGTAGAAAAGAGACATAGAGACAAGTGTTGGCTCCTGGGAATGCTTCTCGTGCACACAAGCCTGTGTTCACTCTCATTCAGAGCTTAAATAGAAATACAAATAGAAAGCAAACGTGCCAGCGTCCACGTGCACAGGATTCTTGCAGCGCTTCCAGCTCACAGACATTTGCTCTAGGTGACCCTGTGTGTGCATTGGGTTGGATTAGATGATCTCTAAAGGTCCCTTCCAACCTTAAGGATTCCACGATTCACACTGACCACATGCAGGTCATCTCCATGCAGAGGTCTCCTCAAGCAGGTCTTGAAGCTCCCTTCGAGGAGGACAAAGAACAGGTGAATGTGGCGAGGAGATGGAAGGAAGGAAGAGTCCCAGAGTGGCAGAGAAGCAGGAGACACTGAGGAACAGAAGAGCACTCAATGATTCGTCACATCCCTGCAGCACAGCCAGCCGCTTCCTTCTCCATGACTTCCTTCATGGTTCCTGTGGCCAACCACCATAACCCACCTCTTGCCCCAAACCCTGTTCCTCACCCCAGGGTAGACATATCCCCAGGCAGACAAACTGCACGGAGAGAAGATACTGCAAAACTGCAGAGCAGCTCGTTTGGATGACACGTTTACTTATTTCCTTTGGTGGTCTTCATCTTTTGGTGGCTTTTGGTGGCCGTGGGCCCCCTTCGCCTGGTACTGTGTCCTGGGCTAACCCCGATGAGCACCGGGTGCTTCCACCCTGCAGAGCTGCCTGGCTTGTCCCCAGCATCCCTAAAGTGTCCCTAGGTGGGTGAGGGGCCACGGATGGAAGAAAGGACAAAAAAAAATCCCTTTGACTTTGGCACCGTTGGCTCCGAGCCCAGTGCGGTTCCTCATTCGGGCAGCACCAGCACACAGGACGCGGTCGGGATCACCCGGTCATGGTCCCCATCCTTGTCCTCGGTGAGGGAAGAGGGGGTGGTTCTGGCTGTGGGTCTGTCCCTCATGGCCTGTGTGTCCTTCACAGGACGGTGGCTCGTGATCCAGGGCAGGGCACACGAGGAATGGGCATGGGGACCGGGACCCTTCTCCAAAGCCACCTCCACAAGGGTCCTGGCCACCCTCTGGGACCCACAGGACCTGGCTACGGGCACCCACCACCGTCTCCCTTGGGATACAGGAGGGAGGATCGGGGCATGTCAGGCTCTCCAAGCAGCAGCTTTTCTCCATCTCGTTCTTCTCTCCCCGTCCCCAGAGCCAAGACCGTCGCTGTGGCCCTGGGGGACAGGGTGACCCTGCAGTGCCACCGACCCAGGGCCACTCTGCGCTCCCTGGGCTGCCCAGGAACCGCGGGAGTGGGATAGTCTGCAGGGAGATGACCAGGATGGGAATGGGCCCCCAAGGGACCACCCCACGGTGGCACCGATGGAGCAAGGAAGATCCCCAGGGATCCAAATCCACAGCCTCCTCCAGGAGGCCCAAAGAGGGGCCAGACAGAGATGCTGGAGGGTGAAAGAAGCCACCTATGTCCTTTGCACGGGGTGCCGGGTCCATGGGGAGGACATCGTGGTGGTCACGGGTGGGCTGGGGACAGTGGCATCGCGGGGATGGAGGGTGACCTGTATAGGTGCAAGGAGAGTGGGGAGAGCTATGGGGACACAAGGGGACAGGAGGTAAAGCCAGGAGGACCTGGAGCCTCTAGCCAGGCATCCCTGGGTGTTCCCAGTAGATCTGCTGCTGCTCCCCATGGTCATCCCTGGCTCTTTGCACTCCCAAAAGCTCAAGATGGGAGACGCAAAGAGAGACCGGCGGGATATGGGGCAGGAGAGGGAGGGCCAAGGGGGCTGCATGGAGAAATTGGGGTCTCTGGAACATACAGGGAGGATGAAAGGTGGGGAAAAAAAGGCAAAACTGGCTAAAAGAAGACAGTCCATTGCCAACGTCAATGGAAGGAGGAAGCCCTGGGAACGGGGCTCCCGGTTGTGACTTGGAGAAGTAAATCGCATGCAAAGAGCAGAGATCGTCACCAAACGCACAAAAGGACCTCGGGACTCTGAGGGTGACGCTCTGCAGAAAAGGAGCTAATTCCCGGGGGGAATAATTCCCTGGTGGGGAATAATTTGAATAAATCTCAGCTTTGGGCCCTTCCTACAAGGTTGTGAGAGCGGCATCGGGTCTTCACATCCAGTTTGGGGCTCCCCAGCACGAGGAGGAGCCAGGAGACCTTCTGGTGGAGACCATCAAGATGGTCACAGAAGAAAAAATGGAAGAAAAAAGAAAGGAAAACGGAAAAAGGGGGATAAATAGTGTGAAAAAAAGAGAAAAAAATACATGCAAATGCAAAGGAATGGATGGGGAGCAGCAGAGCAGAAAGGCACTTGGGAACATGCCACCAAGATGACGCATATGGCAGCAAAGTCCAGCGGGCAACCTGATACGGGAGGCGGATTTGTGAAAGCAGCTGGCAATAAATCGGCAGATAAAACAAATTGGCAGATAAAACTCCCCGCAAGAGAAAAAAAAGGAAAAGAAAACAAGAAAACTAAAAGGAAAAAAAAAGAGGTTGCAGGAAAGCAAAGCTGCATGTGCAGATACATGTGCTCCATGCATGTGCTGGCCCTGCACACATGCACATTGCATGTGCAACACGCATGTTCCAGGCGTGTGCTGGGCCTGCACACACACACGTTGCACATGCAGACATGCGTGATCCACACGTGCACATTGCATGTGCTACATGCATGCTCCAGATGTGCTGGCCCTGCACACACACGCAGATTGCATGTGCAACACGTGTACCCCAGGCGTGTACGAGGCCTGCACACATGCACATTGCATGTGCAACATGTGTGCTCCAGATGTGCTGGCCATGCACACACACATAGTGCACATGGGAACACGTATGCGCCATGCATGTGCTGGGCCTGCACACACACGCACATTGCACATGCAACATGTGTGCTCCAGGTGTGTACTAGGTCTGCAAACATGCACATTGCATGTGCAACACACATGTTCCAGGCATGTACGAGGCCTGCACACATGCACACTGCACGTGCAACATGCATGCTCCAGGCGTGTGCTGGGCCTGCAAACACAGGCACATTGCACATGCAACATGTGTGCTCCAGGCATGTGCTAGGCCTGCACACATGCACATTGCACGTGCAACATGCGTGCTCCAGGCCTGCACACATGCACATTGCACATGCAACATGTGTGCTCCAGATGTGCTGGCCATGCACAAACACATAGTGCACGTGTGAAAATGTGTGCGCCATGCATGTGCTGGGCCTGCACACACATGCACATTGCATGTGCAACACACATGCTCCAGATGTGCTGGCCATGCACACACATGCACATTGCATGTACAACATGTGTGCTCCAGGCATGTACTAGGCCTGCAAACATGCACATTGCATGTGCAACACACATGTTCCAGGAGTGTATGAGGCCTGCACACACACACATTGCACGTGCAACATGCATGCTCCAGGCGTGTGCTGGGCCTGCAAACACAGGCACATGGTGTGCGCAACACACATGTTCCAGGCGTGTACTAGGCCTGCACACACACACATTGCATGTGCAACACGCATGCTCCAGATGTGCTGGCCGTGCACACACACGCACATTGCCCGTGCAACACGCATGGTCCAGATGTGCTGGCCGTGCACACACACACACATTGCATGTGCAACACGCATGTTCCATATGTGCTGGCCGTGCACACACACGCACATTGCCCGTGCAACACGCATGCTCCAGATGCCCTGGCCCTGCACACACACGCACATTGCATGTGCAACACGCATGGTCCAGATGTGCTGGCCGTGCACACACACGCACATTGCATGTGCAACACGTGTGCTCTAGATGTGCAAAACTCCAGCTGTGCAAACACACCTGCGCATGCGCACACGCTTGCTCCGGGGGGGGGGGGGGCTGCTGCTGGCGCATGCGCACACGCGTGTTCAGAGGGGCGGGGGAGCCCTCCTCCTCGCGCATGCGCGCCGCCGCGCTGCGCCGCTCGTTCCCCGCGCATGCTCGGTTCCCCCCTCCCCGCGCAGAACGCTTTGCGCATGCGCACGCGCCCGCCCGGGCCCGCCGCCCGCACGCGCCCGCCCCCAAACACCGTCTCGCCGGAAGCGGTTCCGGGGGGGACACGTTCCGCTGCGGCACCGGCCGGATGTGAAGGGCGGCGGGAGGCGGCGGCCCGGTGAGCGGCGGGGCCCGGCGAGCGGCGGGGGTGGGGGGGGGCGGAGACCCTCCCCCCCCGGTGACGCGGGGAGGGGGCGGCGGCGTCCGCAGATCCCCCCCTCCCTGCGGGGTCTCGTGGTACCGTCCGGCAGGGCGGGAATGGGGCGGGCGGGCGCGTCCATTCCCTTTTGGCGGGGGGAGAGGGGGAGGCGGGCGCGTCCATTGAGAACCGGGGTGGGGGGGGGGGAGGTGGGAGCGCCCATTCCATAGGGAGGGGGGGGGAGGGCGCGTCCATTCCCTGAGGGGGGGGAGGGGGGAGGCGGGCGCGTCCATTGAGAAACGGAGTGGGGGGGGGGGGGGGAGTTGGGAGCGCCCATTCCATAGGGAAGGGGGGGGGGGCGCGTCCATTCCCTGAGGGGGGGGAGCGGATGAGAGAGGTGGGAGCGCCCATTCCATAGGGAAAGCGGGGGGGGGGAAGGGGATGGGAGCGCCCATTCCATAGGGGAGGAAGGTGGGAATGAGGTGGGAGCGCCCATTCCCGGGGTTTGGGGGGGGGGGCACCCCTGTTGTGTGTGAAGTGGGATCGTCCATTCCATGGTGGGGGGGGGGATGAGGTGGGATCGCCCATTCCATGGGGGGAGGGGGATGGGGAGAGGTGAAAGGTCCAGTTTTTGGTGGGGGGAGGGGTTAGAGATGGCGGCTCTGAGGGGGGGGATCCTTCCTGTCGCTGTTGGGTGACCCCCCCCTCCGCAGTGTCAGCGCTGTGGGGGGGACATTGGGAATGTCGGGAATGTCAGGGATATTGGGAATGAGGGAACATCAGGAATGAGGGGACATCGAGAATGTCGGGAATGTCAGGGATATTGGGAATGAGGGGACATCAGGAATGAGGGGACATCGAGAATGTCGGGAATGTCAGGGATATTGGGAATGAGGGGACATCAGGAATGAGGGGACATCGAGAATGTCGGGAATGTCAAGGATATTGGGAATGAGGGAACAACAGGAATGAGGGGGCATCAGGAATGTCAGGGATATCAGGAATGATGGAGCTTTGGGAATAAGGGGACATCGGGAATGAGGGAGCGTTGGGAATGTCAGTGACATTGGGAATGAGGAGGTGTTGGGAATGTCAGGGGCATCAGGAATGAAGGAGCATTGGGAATAAGGGGACATCAGGAATGTCAGGAATGTCAGGGACATCAGGAGTGAGGGGGTATCAGGAATGTCGGGAATGTCAGGGACATCAGGAATGAGGGGGTGTCGGGAATGTTGGGAATGTCAGTGACATCAGGAATATCACGGGCATCAGGAATGAGGGGGCATCGGGAATGTCAGGGACACTGGGAATGAGGGGATGTCGGGAATGTTGGGAATGTCAGTGCCACCCGGTGCGGGGGGCTGGTTTGGGGGGGGACAGCCGGGATACCCGGGATGGGGTATCCATCTCTTGGCTCTCCGTGGAATTCCCAAGCCTTTTCCTGCCTTTCCGAAGACGGAGGTGCCTCGGGAACAAGCCCTGGGACACGGCTCGGCCTGGAACCCGCCGCCGTGCCAAACGCGCTGGAATTATCCCCAAATACGTGACCTCTTTCCCAATGTTGCTCCCTAGGTTTCCCGCAGGGAACATGTGCATGTGGCACCGGGAAGAGCCCGACGCTCCCGCTTCCGCCGCGGCCTTCCGTAAGTCGCCGTGTTCATCCCTGCTATCCCGCCGTATCCCATGGGATGGGGAACAGAGACCGCCCCAAATCGCCCTTCCCGCTCGAGGCATCCGGATCTTTCCATCCATCCCGCTGCCTTTTCTCTGCATGGAGGAAGAGGCAGCCCTGGAACACATTTTTCCCCCCAAAAAAGCCTGGGATAGACTCTCTTTCCCACCCCTTTGTGTTTCTAATGGATTTAACACTTATTTTCACCTTCCTTCTATTTTTTGTCACCTTCTTAAGCCAAAATCCACACTTTACTCTTGTCTTTTGGGGCCTCCAGGCCGCTTAATTCCTTATTTTTCCCTCAATGCTCCTTTTTCCCAGCAAATAGGGGCCACAATATTCCGTAGCTTTTTTGGGAGAGACCAGCACAGCTTCGTGCTGGCTACGTGGGAATGAAAATATTTGTGTTGCAGTGCTAGTTTTCCTGGGAATTCCCTCTCTTGCAATTGGAAGTCAGGTAGGGATGGTGATTTAGGATTTTTGGGAAGAGCTAATTTTATTTTATTCGTTAAGTTTTTGCTGTTAATGAACCAGACTGTTCGCCAGGGCGCCAGCTCTGTCCACGCAGGCCCCATTCCGGTGCATCCCTGCAAATTCCCGGGAATGGGAGCGAAAGCAGCGCTCGGAGAACGGTCCGTGCTGAGGAGGCAGCCTGAAAATTCCCTGGGAAGGATAAATCCCGCTGTGGAATCCGCAGGAACTGGTGGCTTGGGACACCCGGAGGCCTTGGAGCAGCCCCCTATCCTGGCAGAGAGGGTTATCCCTGTTCCTGGTGGGACAAAGCCGCTCCGAGGAATTCGGGAAGCTGCTGGGAAACCCCTGGGAGCCTCCATTTGTGGTTCTAGTGTTGGGATCTCTGTCCCCTGTTTGGTCCTGTTGTTCCTAGGTTCAGGAATAAAAGGTTTTCTGGGGAATTCTGTGTCGTTTCTGGTGCCTCCTTGGGGGGTTTTGTGTCCCTGCGCGGCCTCCCTGTTTATCCCGCTGGGTCACGCTCTCTCCCTTCTCTCCCGTTTTTCCAGAGGGTCCTGGGAATCATGGAAGAGCAGCCGGCCTGTGAATTCCCCTTTCCCGTGAGGCGCATCTGCGTTTCGGGAGCGGACGGATCGGGAGATGAAGAGCAGGAGGCGGCTTCGGAGGACGACGCGGCGGGGAGCTCCCCGTTGGACACGGATGGACCTCGTGGAAAGCCGGGAGAGGACGCGGAGGCTCCGCGGGAGCCGCGGCCGTTCCGGCGGCGGCACCGGCTGTGCCTGAAGCCCGGGAGCGCCCCAGCGGCCGCGGCGTCGCCGGCGGACGGATCCGAGGAGCCGGGGCCGTCGCGCGGGAAGCGGCTCCGCTTCCTGTGGGGACAACGCGGGCGCTTCCGACGGGAGAACGGCCTGGAGGAGGCGCCGCGGAGCAGCGAGGAGGAGGAGGAGGAGGAGCACAAAGGCTCCCGGCCCTGCTCCCCGGAGCCGCGCGCCACGCCGGGCTTCGTGCAGCTCATCGACGAGCGCGGCATCTACTCCACGGCCAAGCTGGTGCTGGGCGGCGCGACGGGCGAGCCGGACGAGCCGGCGCCCCTGGGCCGGGCCGGCGCCGACCTGGAGATCCGCGAGGTGATCGTGGACGAGAAGCCCTTCCAGTGCGGCGTGTGCGAGAAGGCCTTCAAGCGGGCCTGGGAGCTCTTCAGCCACGAGGTGGTGCACAACGAGGAGCGGCCCTTCCGCTGCGACCTGTGCGCCGCCTCCTTCAAGCGCCACTCGGACTTCAAGAGCCACCGGCTGGTGCACACGGAGGAGCGGCCGTTCCGCTGCGAGCTGTGCGGGAAGCGCTTCAAGCGCTCCTCCAACCTCCAGGAGCACCGGCGCATCCACACGGGCGAGCGGCCCTTCGGCTGCGCCTGCTGCGCCAAGAGCTTCAAGACGCCCTACGAGCTGCAGCGGCACGCGCTCACGCACTGCACCGAGAAGCCCTTCAAGTGCGCCGACTGCGGCAAGGACTTCCCCACGTCCAACGCGCTGCTGCTGCACCAGCGGCAGCACTGCGACGACAAGCCCCACGTGTGCGGCGTGTGCGGCAAGAAGTTCACCTACGGCCACAGCCTCAAGGTGCACGAGCGCGTGCACACGGGCGACCGGCCCTTCGTGTGCCCGCTCTGCGGCAAGGGCTTCAAGCAGTCCAACGCGCTGTCGTCGCACGAGCGCGTGCACACGGGCGAGCGCCCCTTCGTGTGCAAGACGTGCGGGAAGGCCTTCAAGCAGTCGTCCTACCTGGTGATCCACGAGCGGGCGCACACGGGCGAGCGGCCCTACAAGTGCGACGCGTGCGGCAAGGCCTTCGCCCGGCCCTCGCTGCTGCTGCAGCACCACCGCGTGCACAGCCAGGAGCGCCCCTACAAGTGCAGCTTCTGCCACAAGTTCTTCAAGGACCTGGCCTACCTGGCGGTGCACGAGAAGGTGCACACGGGCGAGACGCCCTACAAGTGCAGCGTGTGCGACAAGGGCTTCGCGCACCCCTCCAACCTGCTGCAGCACCAGCGCGTGCACCGCGACGGATGAGCCCCGCCGGTGCCACCCGCGTGACAGGCACCACCCGGTGCCCTTCAAAGACTCGTGTGGACTTGGACCATGGGGAAGGCCAAGGGCTCCTCCACACTCTGCCCCTGTAACCGGTTGGGGGATCCCGGTTGTCCCAGTGGATATTGGCCTGCCCAGGAGCCTCCGTGAGCGTCCCGTCCATGTGTCACCCTGCTCCTTCCAATCGGGCCAAGTCCAGCAGTGTCCCCTGCTGCGCAGGGGCCACGAGGACCTTCTGCTCGTTGGGCAGTGGGTCCCCCAGGACGAGGAGCCGAGGCCGGTTACGTTGGTGCAACGGGCTCCATGCGGCGGCTCATGGTGCACTCGGCCGCAGAGCAGCCCTAGAGGAAGGAGCCTGGCGCATCGACGGTCGCTGTCGCGTTGACAGTCAACGTTGATGCTCGCTGTCGCGTTGACAGTCAACGTTGACGCTCGCTGTCGCGTTGACAGTCACTGTAGCGTAGACTGTCACCATTTGATGTTGACGATCGCTGTCACGTTGACGGTCAATGTTGACGGTCGCTGTTGCGTTAACCGTCACTGTCAACGTTGACGGTCGCTGTTGCGTTAACCGTCACTGTCAACGTTGATAGTCACTGTCAACATTGCTGGTTGCTGTCGCATTCACAGTCACTGTCACCTTGACAGTCAACGCTGACAGTCGCTGTCAACGTTGACGGTAGCTGTCACGTTGACAGTCAACGTTGATGGTCTCTGTCATGTTGACTGTCAACGCGACAGTCGCTGTCACGTTGACAGTCAACGTTGACAGTCCCTGTCGCATTGACAGCCGCTGTCTCGTTGACAGTGAACATTGACGGTCGCTGTCACATTGACAGTCACTGCCACGTTGATGGTCACTAAACATTGTCGGTCACTGTCACGTTGACAGTCGCTGTTGTGTTGACAGTCAACGTTGACAGTCGCTGTCGCATTGACAGTTACTGTCGCGTTGACGGTCAGCGTTGATGGTCACTGTCGCGTTGACAGTCAACGCAACAGTCGCCTCGCCATCACATTGACAGTCATCATTGACAGTCACTGTCAATGTTGACAGTCACTGTAAACATTCTCGGTCGCTGTCGCGTTGCCGGTCGCTGTCGCATTGCCGGTCGCTGTCGCATTGACGGTCACTGTTGCGTTGACGGTCGCTGTCGCGTTGACAGTCGCTGTCGCGTTGCCGGTTGCTGTCGCGTTGCCGGTCGCTCTCGCGTTGACAGCCCCGTGCCACCGCGCTGCTCACAAACACTAACCTCTTTCGTGCTGCTGTCGGGAGCAGAGCGCGGGGACGTCCCCACCGAGGCCATCGCTGGCCGCGGGGCGAGCGAGCCGGCGCCGTCACCTCTGCCCCTTCCCCCTTCCCGCAGGGCTGGAGCATCTGCCGGAGTTGCCGGAGCCCGGATCCGGCCTTGGGCTGCTCCCGGGTGACGTGGGGACCTTTCCATGAGCCACCATGTCCACGAGCCACCCCGGAGGGGCCTCGTGTCACACGAACCTCCCTGCGCCGGCGCCACGGGACCACGGGGACCTTCCCCTGGACTCTTGGGGACCCACGTCCTGCTCCGTTATCCGCTTCCGATGGCGCCGGGGCGGGAGGGAATGTGCTCCACACTAATTACAGGACCATTATTTAAGGATGTCTTGGCCTCGTCACTCCTTCGTGTGGCTGAATCCTTGGAGCGGCTCCTCTTTGGTGTCTACTTGGGGGCACTTTTCTCTGCAATGGGAAAACCGGGTCCTCCTGAGCTGGTTGGAACCTCGGGAGGCGACCTGGTGCCATCTTCACCATTTCAGGATGCTCTGGATGTGACGCCTTCAATTTTGTCACCCTAAGTCATATCACCCTTCCAAGCGGGAATTTCTCTTAAAGGAGAAAACGGTGGGAGCATTTGGAGGACACATGATAACTCTGAGGGCAAAACCTCCTTTTTTCCTGCTTTTTTCAGGACGGATCCAGATGTGGGCACTGCGGATCAGATGTGGGCGTCCTCCCCTATGGGGTCTGGAGGGATCTTTGGTGTTTTGGAGGCCAAAAGCAGGTTTAGGATGGTGCATCCGCTGTATTTCAGATGGGGAAGACCTTCCTGCTCCTTCAGGCTGCAGGTGGCTGTTCCCAGAGGTCTCCCTCAAAGCCGTTCTCGTGTCCTGGAGCTGTGTCCAACAGATGACCCTTATGGCCAGGAACTACCCAGAAACTGCAGTTGGCAGGGAAAGGAGGTGACCCCCGTTCCCGAGGAGCCCTGTGCAGCTCTCGTGCTGCTCGAGGTCCTGCAGAGCGCTCAGGCCATCTCCCAAGGCACCGTCCTGTCCTGTTGATCCATTCCAAGATGTTTCTCCTAGAGCCTCATGAGCTCCTTCAACCTTGATTGCCCCCCATATAACATCCCGCATCCCAAAATCCCACTATCCCCCCTCATCCAAAGCATCTGGATGGCAACATCCGCACCTGAGAGGAGTATCTGGACACTTCCCAGGTAACATATCCCCCCTTGGAAGCGATTACCTTGCATGGGGCATTGACCATAAGTTGGGGTAATTCCACGGGAATTTTGTCACCCTGTGGAAGCACTAGCAGTGGGGTAGTGTCATACCCACATAGAATCCCAGAATCCCAGAACGGTGGAGGTTGGAAGGGGCCTCTTGGGATCACCCAGTCCAACCCCTGCTCCAGCAGGGACACCCGGAGCAGGGGCACACAGTGGCATCCAGGTGGCTTTGGAGGTTCTTCCTCACATGGAGATGGAACCTCCTCGGGTTCAGCTTGTCCCCGTTATCCCTTGTCCTGTCACCGGCCACCACCGAGGAGAGTTTGGCCCCTTCCTCCCTACACTCTCCCCTCCGGTACTTGACCACGTTGACCCGATCCCATCTCAACCTTCTCCTCTCCAGGCTGGACAGGCCCCGCTCGCTCAGTCCTTCCTCATCCTGTAGATGCTCCAGTCCCTTCATCATCTTTGTGGCCCTGCACTGGCCCCTCTCTAGCAGCTCCAGGTCCCTCTTGTCCTGGGGAGCCCAGAGGTGCCCCCAATGCTCCTGGTGCCACCTCAGAGTGGAGCAGAGGGGCAGGATCCCCCCCTGGACCTGCTGGCAACGCTCCTCCTGCTGCAGCCAGGAGCCCATTGCATCCCGTTGGATCCCATGCATCCCGTTGGATCCCATGCATCCCATTGGATCCCATTGCATCCCATTGGGTCCTATTGCATCCCATTGCATCCCATTGGCCTTCTTGGCCACGAGGGCACGTTGCTGCCTCATGGGCAACTCGTCACCCAGGACTCCCCAATCCCTCTCCACGGAGCTGCTTTCCAGCAGGTCAATCCCTAATCCCTCCCGCTTCCTGGGTTCTTCCCGCCCAGGGGCAGGACCCTATGCAAGGGCCAAACCAAAGCTCCTGTGGCCTCTCCCCACGCTGAAACCCGGTGCGTGATGCTCCAGCATGAAGGGCAGAACCAAGGAAACTCCTTGGGAGCCACCACTGGCCCTTGCTCAGCCCACGAAGGAGCCCGTCTCCCCCACCGCGCTCGTGTGGAAGCTTGGGAACACTCTCCTCCTTTCATTTATTAGCAGTTTTTGGTAGCTTTCGTGCCCCGTTCGTTGGGCTCGTCCATGCCGACATACCCGCAGGCTTCTTTGGATCTCCTGGAGCTGCACAGAGGCTCCCGGAGTGGATTAAGGAGATGGTGGAAGGCTGGGATCACCCCCAGTGCTTTGAGTGCAACCCGTGGGACCGGCTGCTGTAAATGTCCAGCCCTGGCGGTCCTGGAGAGCATCTTGTCCTGCTGCATAAGACCTAGCTCCATGGTGCCCATCTACAGGAGCTCGGGGGCTCCCGAGACGTGCACCGAATGCGGAGGTGCGTGGGAAGGAGGAGGAGCGCGAGGTCCCTGCGATCCCGGAGGAGGGATCCTCGCCGGGGACCCCGGTGACGGCAGCGCGGGGGACGCGGCGCGGGGATGGTCTCAAAGGGCAGCGTCTTCCTTGACGAGCTGGGCCGTCTCGCTGCTGGGGTCCTCGGCCTTCGCGGAGAGGTAGATGGCTCCCATGGAATGGAAGGGCCGTGCCGAGCTGCTCAGCTCTGTCATCCGTCCGTAATCTGCAAGGGACAGGGGACACGGTTATTGGGCTGGGGACCGCCGAGCCCCATGAGCTTGGATGAGTCAACCCTCTGCTGCATCTTCTTGGACCGTGTTGGGGTCCAAGGTGCTGCTTGGACACCAAGGAGACCAAGGTCCAAGCTCTGCAGAGAAAGACCTGGGTGTCATGGTGGACGACAAGTTGACCATGAGGCAGCAGTTGCCCTTGTGGCCAAGAAGGCCAATGGGATCCTGGGGTACATTAAGAAGAGCGTCTCCAGCAGGTCGAGGGAGGGGATCCTGCCCCTCTGCTCAGCCCTGGTGAGGCCACATCTGGAGTATTGTGTCCAGTTCTGGGCTCCACAGGACAAGAGGGATGTGGAGCTGCTGGAGAGAGGCCAGCGCAGGGCTACAAGGATGATCAGGGGCCTGGAACATCTGCCCTATGAGGAGAGGCTGAGGGAGCTGGGCCTGTTCAGCCTGGAGAAGAGAAGGCTGAGAGGGGACCTGAGCAGTGTCTAGAAGTACCTCAAGGGAGGCAGTGAGGAGGATGGTGCTGGCCTCTTTCCACTGGTGGCTACCAACAGAACTAGAGGAAATGGCCACAAACTGAAACACCAAAAGTTCCACAGGAACTTAAGGAAAATTTTTTTAACAGTGAGGGTGACAGAGCCGTGGAACAGGCTGCCCAGAGAGGTTGTGGAGTCTCCTTCTCTGGAGATCTTCCAAACCCTATTGGACGCAGTCCTGTGCCACGTGCTCTAGGTGACCCTGCGTGTGCAGGGGGTTGGACTAGATGACCTCTAGAGGTCCCTTCCAACCTTAAGCATTCTATGATTCTATGATTTAGGGTTTTGGGGACCTCGAAAGGCAAAACGGGGCTCAATGATGGGGGGTCCCTCACCTGAGTCTTGGGCTGCTCTTCTAACGCATCGTCTCCTCAGCACCAGCCACAGCAGCACCCCGGAGAGCATCATGGCGAGGACGAGCAGCGCAATGAGCACGGAGCAGGACTTGGGAGAGTCTGCGGAGAGAGCAGGGCTCGGGGTGATGCTTTTGAACCCCTTTCCGAGCAGGAAAATCGAACCCCAAAACCTACCTCCACATCAGTGGCTCCCAAGGGATTTACTTAATTCAACCTTGCGGTGAGACCTGTTTCATAGCCAGACCTACAAGCCGTACCCCCAAGGGAAGGGCTTTAAGTGCTGCCCAACATATGTCACAGCAACGTAAGAGAGGGGACCTTGGACAGGTCACTGTGCGTATGAATCTTGGGGCAAAGCTGTGCTTTAAGCCACACTTAATGCCAAAAGCAGCATTTTCACTGCAGATCTCCATGCCTGCAGTTTGCTCCTTCCCTCTTGCCAGCGTAACTTCAGTGTCTTCCTTCAAAACAGCCCCCTGTTCTGTTATTCTTTGCATTTAACTCCGTAGAGGGGCATTTGGGGGTTGTTCACCTCTTTGAACCTCCTTTCCTGACCCTCTATCACTGGTAAGATTTCCCAGCTCCTAGGGGTGTCTTTTAGAAGTATATTGTATGCCATATGGTGTTTTATCACTGGAAATATTTTCCCACTTTTGAAGACAATGTTTTTTTTAAGATTAAATGTTGCAAAGTTCTCGCAGCTGTTTTAGTCCCCCAAGGATATCAAGCTGAAGCGTATTGTCACCCCGCTGCGCACGAGCTGTGCGATCCTCCAAAGAGGATCCTGCAGCTGCTCGACACCGAATTGCTGCATCCACCGTGCAAGCGCTTTGCCCTCTTCTCCCTTCCTTGCACGATTGCATCCTCAATTATCCCACTTTTTCAGCAAAAACAGCCGGGATGTGGGCTGCGGGCGTCCCCAGGGCTCACCTTTGGGGTCGGCGCACACCACGCCGGCCGCGGCGCCGTGTCTGCAGGGCGCCGGGCCCGCCTTGCTCTGCTGGCACTCCAAGAGCAGCGACTCGGTGCCCGTGCACCTCAACCCTTCCAGCAGCGCCAGGCCTCGCGGCTGGCCAAAATGAGCCCCGCCGGGCGCGGAGCGAGCGGGGCCGCAGCCCAGCTGCTTGCAGGCCACGTCTGCTTCCAGCAGGGTCCAGCCGCTGTCGCACACGCCGAGCCACGTCGCGTTGTGCAGCACCTCCACGCGCCCCGCGCAGCGGCCGGGGCCGTCCTGCACGCGCAGCTGCAAGGGGTGGTTGTCTGCAACGGGAAAAAGATGCAGGGGGTGAAGTGGCTTCCTTGGCCCAAGGTTTGGCAGATGCACGCGCACGTCGTGCATGCACACGCATGTTATGCATGGACACGCATATCGTGCATGCACACGTGCATACGCATATCATGCATGCACACACACGCTGCATGCACACGCACAGGGCGCATGCACACACACATCATGCATGTGCACACACATCATGTGTGCACACGCATATAGTGTGTGCACATGTATATCATGCATGCACACACATTGTGCATGCACATGCACACACACATTGTGTGTGCACATGCATATCATGCCTGCAGACACACATTGCTTATGCACACTCATATCGTGCATGCACATGCACATCGCTTGCACACGCATATCGTGCATGCACACAAATATTGTGCATTCACACGTACATTGTGCATGCACATGCACATCATGCATGCACACACGCAGCTCATGCAGGCACATGCATATCGTGCCTGCACATGCGCATGGTGCATGCACACGCACGTCATGCATGCGCATGCATATCGTGCGTGCACGTGCATATCATTCAGAGACATGCATATCGTGCATGCACACGCATATCGTGTGTGCACACGCATATCATGCATGCACACAAATATCGTGCATGCGCACACATATGCATGCACACACACATTGTGCATGCACACGCACATCATTCATGCACACGCATATCACGCATGCGCATGCATATCATGCATGCA
Source organism: Tinamus guttatus (assembly GCF_059628265.1). Lineage (NCBI taxonomy): Eukaryota > Metazoa > Chordata > Aves > Tinamiformes > Tinamidae > Tinamus > Tinamus guttatus. Next base: position 149,061 of record NW_028288981.1, read on the forward strand.
CACCCACTGTGTGTGCACACACATATCGAGCGTGCAAACACACATCGTGCATGCATACGTGTATCATGCAGGCGCACACGTGCATGCACACTCATATCATGCTTGCACATGCATATCGTGCATGCACACGCACAATGTGCATGCACACTCATATCATGCATGCACATGCATATTGTGCGTGCACCCGCACATCGTGCATGCACACGCACATCGTGCATGCACACACACATCGTGCATGCACACGCGTATCATGCAGGCACACACATTGTGCATGCACACACATATTGTGCTTGCACATGCATATCGTGCATGCACATGCAGCCTGCCAGTGACGATGCTACCTACTGCTATCGCGTCTCCACCCACAGAGAATCCCAGAATCCCAGAATGGTTGAGGTGGGAAGGGACCTCTAGGGATCATCCAGTCCAAGCCCTGCTCCAGCAGGGACACCCAGAGCAGGGGCACAGGGTGGCATCCAGGTGGGTTTGGAGATCTCCAGAGGAGGAGACTCCACAGCCTCTCTGGGCAGCCTGTGCCAGGGCTCTGGCACCACCACAGGAAAGAAGGTCTTCCTCACATGGGGATGGAACCTCGTGGTTTTCAACTTGCACTCATTATCCCTTGTCACTGGCCACCACTGAGAAGAGTTTGGCCCCTTCCTCCCTACACTCTCCCCTCAGGTATTTGAACATGTTGACCTGATTCCGTCTCAATCTTCTCTTCTCCAGGCTAAACAGGCCCCACTCACTCAGTCCTTCCTCATCCCATAGATGCTCCAGTCCCTTCATCATCTTTGTGGCCCTGCGCTGGTCCCTCTCCAGCAGCTCCAGGTCCCTCTTGTCCTGGGGAGCCCAGAGCTGCCCCCAATGCTCCAGGTGCCTCCTCAGAGCGGAGTAGAGGGGCAGGATACCCTCCCTGGACCTGCTGGCAATTCTCACCTGGAAATCCTCATCTCATGCTGTAAATTCTCATGTCACAGACGTTCCTGTATCCGCACCTCATGTGTGCTCCCATCAGCACCCTTGTGCAGGCACCCAGCACGGTGCCATGGCCGTGAGGCAATGTTGATCTCTTTCCTAACTTTCCCTAACGTCTCTGCAGTTCCCTAACACCCTTCCGACGTCAGCATTCCCACCATTACCTAAGCACACAACTCCGGCGTCTTCCTCATGGCTGCAGTCGTGGACACCCCAGGTGTTGAGGTGGCACTCGGAGAGAGTGGCCTCGGTGCCCGTGCACTCCACCCCATCCAGCCAGATGGGGTCAGCCCCTCTTCCAAAGTGAGCCTCAGCGGGTGTCGATACAGCCGTCCCGCAGCCCAGCTGCCGGCACACCACCTTGGCGTTCCTTAAATCCCAGCTGTCGTCACACACGGTCCCCCACTGGTCATCGTGAAGCACCTCCACTCGCCCAGCGCAGCGGTGCGGGCCCTTCACCAGGCGGATCTGCAGTTCTGCCGCGGCGCTGGAGTCTGCAAGGAGAAACGCAAGACCCTCTGCTTAGGACGGGAGAAGATCTTGGTGGAGCTATCCGGCAACAGCGCAAGAACAGAAACGAGAGCTCAAATTTAGGTGTCCTAAAGCTCCCCTGGCACTGGGTACAACCATGTGACCCTATCAAAGGAACTCACAGAATCCCAGAACTGGAAGGGACCTCTAGGGATCATCCAGTCCAACCCCTGCTCCAGCAGGGACACCTGGAGCAGGGGCACAGGGTGGCATCCAAGTGGGTTTGGAGATTCTTCCTCACATGGAGATGGAACCTCCTAGGGTTCAGCTTGTCCCCGTTAACCCTTGTCCTGTCACTGGACATCACCAAGAAGACTTTGGCCCCTTCCTCTTTACATTCACCCCTCAGGTACTTGAATATGTTGATCAAGTCTCCTCTCAATCTTCTCTTCTCCAGGCTGGACAGGCCCCGCTCGCTCCGTCCTTCCTCATCCTATAGATGCTCCAGTCCCTTCATCATCTTTGTGGCCCTGCGCTGGCCCCTCTCTAGCAGCTCCGGGTCCCTCTTGTCCTGGGGAGCCCAGAGCTGCCCCCGATGCTCCAGGTGCCTCCTCAGAGCGGAGCAGAGGGGCAGGATCCCCCCCTGGACCTGCTGGCAACGCTCCTCCTGCTGCAGCCAGGAGCCCATTGGATCCCATTGCATCCCATTGGATCCCATTGGATCCCATTGCATCCCATTGGCTCTCTTGGCCACGAGTGCACATTGCTGCCCCTTGGTTAACTTGATGTCAACCAGGACTCCCAAATCCTTCTCCATGGAGCTGCTTTCCAGCAGGTCAACCCCTAATCTCTACTGGTGTCCGGGGTTATTCCTGCCCATGTGCAGGACCCTGCACTTGTCCTTGTTGAACCTCATGAGGTTCCTCTCTGCCCAGCTCTCTCTAGGTCACCCCGAATGGCAGCGCAAACTCATCTTCCTTAGCTATAGAGATGGGATTCGCTTCCAGATTCATAACCTAATATCTTGGTGTCTCTTCCACACAAACATATGAGCTGAGCAGTGTCAACACTGGCAGTGAAGATCTCTTTGGTAGTACGCGGTCAGGAAGATGAATGAGTCTGCTCCATTTAGTGCCACGTGAGATTTCCATGGCATGTTGCAGTGAGAACTGGTTGTGAACAGAATATCTCTTGTTTTCCCCTACATACTTGGTATCCTCTTCTTGGCATTGAGCTCAGCTTGGAACTGAGCTCATTCTACTCCTGCAAGACGGGGTGGGTTGTCTCTTGGCCTGGCCTGGGACTGGGGTTGGTCTAAATAAAAGGAACCTGCACTTTTCTCCATCCTCCCTTAACAAACATCCCCAGGACCATCCCATGGCAGCATTTCTTCCAAGACAATAGGATGCAGCACCAGCTGGGACATCCCGCGCTACAGGGTTACCTTGCTCAGGGTGCACTCTGTGCCCTCATCCAAGTCATTGATGAACAAGTTGAATGGCACTGGACACATGTCAAACTCTTGGGAGGCTTCAACTAGACTCAGACAATCTTCTAAGCTCTGCCATCCAGACAGTTCTCAACCCACCTCACTACACACTCATCTAATCCGCTCTTCTTGAGCTTCCCTATGAGGATGATAGGGGGGCTGGTGTCAAAATCTTTGCTGACATCAAGGGAGACAACATCCATAGCTCTCCTCTCATCCATTGAGACAGTCATCCCATCCTACAAAGCTATGAGGTTGGTCAAACGCAACTTCTCCTTGTTGAATCCATGCTGACTACTCCTCATCACCTCCTTTTCCTTCACATGCCTGAAGATGGTCTTAGGATGAGATTGTGCATGACTCTGGGTTACCTGAGCACACCACGCCAGCGTCTTCTCCATGGTTGCAGTTATTTTGACCCCACGGGCGGGATCTGCACTGGGAAAGGGCATCTTCCGTCCCGACGCAGGTCACGTCATCCAGCCAGATGGGCCCTGAGCCTTGGCCAAAGTGAGCGCCGGTGAAGGCCGAGTCGGCCCTCCCGCAGCCCAGCTGCCTGCACACCACCATGGCGCTGTTGAGTTTCCAGCCGTCGTCGCACACCGTTCCCCACTGCCCGTTGTGAAGCACCTCCACTCTCCCGGCACAGCGGTTCGGGCCGTTCACCAGGCGGACCTGCGCCTGCACCGCAGCGTTTGGGTCTGCAACAGGGACGTGGTACAACGTTCAGTACAATAGAATGATGCACCCAGGGTGATTTCTCACATGGTCTTTAGTACAAGAGAATGATGCACCCCGGGTGATTTCTCACATGGTCTAAGGTCAAGGACCTACTGAGGAGCAACTGAAGTGCAAACTTCGGGCATGCAGATCCTAACCAGGACATTTCCACCAAATGGACGTACATGAGACAGTATTTATGCACAGGCAGGACACCTGAAGGCTTTTTAAGCATGAATCACTTATTTTTTTAGTCTCCTGACTTGCTCTCCTAAAGGAAGACATCCCTTTTTGGTGGCTTTGCCTTATTGTGCCCTGCGCTCCTGTAGGTGCCACACAACCTCAGTGCAGGCCAAATAACAAATAGGTAGTAAAATCCGCCCCCCCCCCCTTTTTTTTCTCCTACCTATTTAACCACTTAAAGGACAGCTCAGGTACTTTGGGGTTTATTGGGAGGTAGTGGGATTAAATTTCTAAATTCCTCTGTCAATTGGGGATGTGAGATGGGATAATGGGATAATGGGATTAAATTTCTAAGTTCCCCTGTCAATTGGGGAGTACCCCTGCTCCATGCACAGTAAATCTGCTTCCCACAGCTAGAGGTCCTGATATTAGGGTGTAAGGGTCAGTTCAGAGGGGAATGGGCCCTTTGGAGGGGTATTCCAGCCCATTCCAATTCCCAGCTACTCGGAATCACCGTGCCTGTGGGTGTGAGCATCACCTGAGCACACAACACCAGCATCTTCTTGATGATTGCAGCTCCTGATGCCCCAGCGTGTGGCTTTGCACTCCGTGAGGGCATTCTCCGTCCCGGTGCAACTGACTCTGTCCAGCCAGATGGGGTCAGACCCTTGTCCAAAGAGAGCCTGTTTTGAGGCTGACAGTGCCGTCCCGCAGCCCAACTGCCTGCAAACCACGGTGGCATCATTCAAGTCCCAGCCGTCGTCACACACGGTTCCCCACTGCTGGTTGTGAAACACCTCTACTCGCCCAGCACAGTGATGCGGGCCATTCATCAGCCGGACGGTGGTCATATTTGTCATGTCTGAATCTGAAAGAACTGCAAAATGGAGTAGGGAGACCATGAACCAGCAATGCTATGGGGCACAGTATCTCCTGTGGCTTGTCTGAGCAGCACCCACACGTCCTATGTTTTTCTATCTCTCTAAATTGCAGATGCCCTCACATGCAATGAGTGCGAGGTCCTTTGGTCGCTCCTGGGGTTCTGCTGTATCATAAAATTTGCAGGCCATGGTCAATGGGGAGAGGCATTTCTGGGACACACTCTATGGGCATCTGTATGGGGATTGCCTTAAGAGGAAAAGTGCCGTTTTTAGTGTTCCTGAACGTTTTCCCTCCTGCACCATCCTCTTCTAGAGCCACCCCCGTGCCTTCCAACCTCTCCCACCACAGCTACAGCTCACCTGAGCACACCACGCTGGCATCTTCTGAATGAGAGCAACTATGCAGGCCCCATGGCTTTGCCCAGCATTCCGAGAGGGAACTTTCTGTCCCTACGCAGGCCACTCTATCCAGCCAAATAGGGTCTTGTCCTCGGCCGAAGTAAGCCTGGCCGGGCGCTGAGATCACTGCTCCACAGCCAAGCTGCCGGCACACCACGGTGGCATCGTTGAGATCCCAGCTGTCATCGCACACGGTGCCCCACGTGTGGTCATGAAGCACCTCCACTCTCCCGGAGCAGCGATGTGGGCCATTCACCAGCCGCAGGTCTCCTGCGCTTGAGGAGCGCGGATCTGGAAACACAAAGAGGGAATAAAGCATAAATAAAATTCCTGCACTCTTCTCCCAGCTCCTCCCATTCCCCAAAATAAACATTCTCAGGGTTACCACATGGAATAATTCTTGTCTAGGCTCAAGACAATCAGATCTGGCAATGGCTCCTCTGCATATTCTCCAGGACACCCCACATGGGAGACTCAGCCCCATTTATCACAATGTTCTGAGCTCTGCCATCCAGCCAATTCTCAACCCACCTCACTACACACTCATCTAATTGGCTCTTCAGCTTCCCTATGAAGATGATAGGGGGTCCAGCATCAAAAGCCTTACTGAAGTCAAGGGAGACAACATCCACAGCTCTCCTCTCATGCATCAAGACAGTCATCCCATCCTACAAAGCTATGAGGTTGGTCAAACGCAACTTCTCCTTGGTAAATCCATGCTGACTACTCCTCATCACCTCCTTTTCCTTCACATGCCGGAAGATGGTCTAAGGATGAGATTGTGCATGACTGTGGGTTACCTGAGCACACCACACTGGCATCTTCTCCGTGGTTGCAGTTATTTTGACCCCACGGGCGGGATCTGCACTGGGAAAGGGCATCTTCCGTCCCGACGCAGCTCACGTCATCCAGCCAGATGGGCCCTGAGCCTTGGCCAAAGTGAGCCCCGGTGGGGGCTGACTCAGCCCTCCCGCAGCCCAGCAGCCTGCACACCACGGCGGCATCGCTGAGTTTCCAGCCATCATCGCACACCGTTCCCCATTGCTCGTTGTGAAGCACCTCCACTCTCCCGGCACAGCGATTCGGGCCGTTCACCAGACGTAGGTTGGAGTTCTGCGGTGTTGAAGGTTGTGCAGTGTCCGACTCTGAAAACACAGGAATTTGCAATAAGCCCTCACAGAAATTCTTGCTCCCCTGAGTCTCCCTCATCCCAGCACACCTAGTTGTCTCTTCCCTTTCATTTTTCCCTCAGGTATTTGTACATATTGACCAGATCCCCTCTCCGTCTCTTCTCCAGGCTAAACAGGCCCAGCTCTCTTACTCTTTGCTCATACGGTAGATTCTCCTGTCCCTTCACCATCCTTGTCACTCTACACTGGACCCTCTCTAGAAGTTCACGTCTCTGTTGTCCTGGGGTGACCAAAATAGCACCCAATACTCCAGGTGCGGCCTGTTCAGAGCTGAACAGAGCGGCAGGATCCCCTCCCTTTACCTGCTGGCAACACTCCTCTTGATGCAGCCAGGATCCCATTGGATCCCACTGGATCCCATTGGCCTTCTTGCCATGAGGGCACATTGCTGCCTCATGGTTAGCTTGATGTCAACCAGGACTCCCAAATCCCTCTCCACGAAGCTGCTTTCCATCAGGTCAACCCCTAATCTGTACCGGTTCCTGGGGTTATTCCTCCCCAGGAGCAGGAACCTACACTTGTCCTTGTTGAACCTCATGAGGTTCCTCTCTGCCCAACTGCCCATTCTGTCTAGGTCTCTCCGAATGGCAGCACATCCCTCGGGAGTGTCGACCATTCCACCCAGTTTGTGATCATCCGCAAACTTGCTCAGGGTGCACTCTGTGCCCTTGTCCAAGTCATTGATGAACAAGTTGAATGGCACTGGACACATGTCAGACTCTTGGGAGACTTCAACTAGACTCAGACAATCTTCTGAGCTCTGCCATCCAGACAGCTCTCAACCACCTCACTACACACTCATCTAATCTGCTCTTTTTGAGCTTCCCTACCAGGATGATAGGGGGGCCGGGGTCAAAATCTTTGCTGACATCAAGGGAGACAACATCCACGGCTCTCCTCTCATCCATCGAGACAGTCATCCCATCCTACAAAGCTATGAGGTTGGTCAAATGCAACTTCTCCTTGGTGAATCCATGCTGACTACTCCTCATCATCTCCTTTTCCTTCACATGCCTGAAGATGGCCTTAGGATGAGATTGTGCATGACTGTGGGTTACCTGAGCACACCACACCGGCGTCTTCTCCATGGTTGCAGTTATTTTGACCCCATGGGCGGGATCTGCACTGGGAAAGGGCATCTTCCGTCCCAACGCAGCTCACGTCATCCAGCCAGATGGGCCCTGAGCCTTGGCCAAAGTGAGCCCCGGTGGGGGCTGACTGGGCCCTCCCGCAGCCCAGCAGCCTGCACACCACGGCGGCATCGCTGAGTTTCCAGCCATCATCGCACACCGTTCCCCATTGCTCGTTGTGAAGCACCTCCACTCTCCCGGCACAGCGATTCGGGCCGTTCACCAGACGTAGGTTGGAGGGTTGCGCAGTGTCCGACCCTGAAAACACAGGAATTTGCAATAAGCCCTCAGAGAAACTCTTGCTCCCCTGAGTCTCCCTGATCCCAGCACACCTAGTTGTCTCTTCCCTTTCGTTTTTCCCTCAGGTATTTGTACATATTGATCAGATGCCCTCTCCACCTCTTCTCCAGGCTAAACAGGCCCAGCTCTCTTACTCTTTTCTCATACGGTAGATTCTCCTGTCCCTTCATCATCCTTGTCACTCTACATTGGACCCTCTCTAGAAGTTCACGTCTCTCTTGCCCTGGGGAGCCCAAAATTGCACCCAATACTCCAGGTGCGGCCTCACCAGAGCTGAACAGAGCAGCAGGATCCTCTCCCTTGACCTGCTGGCAACACTCCTCTTGATGCAGCCAGGATCCCATTGGATCCCACTGGATCCCATTGGATCCCATTGGATCCCATTGGTCTTCTTGGCCATGAGGGCACATTGCTGCCTCATGGTTAACTTGATGACAACCAGGACTCCCAAATCCCTCTCCACGAAGCTGCTTTCCAGCAGGTCCACCCCTAATCTATACTGGTTGCTGGGGTTATTCCTCCCTAGGTGCAGGACCCTGCACTTGTCCTTATTGAACCTCATGAGGTTCTTCTTTGCACAACTCTCCATCCTGTCTAGGTCTCTCTGAATGGGAGCACAACCCTCGGAAGTGTTGACCATTCCACCCAGTTTGGGATCATCCGCAAACTTGCTCAGGGTGCACTCTGTGCCGTTGTCCAAGTCATTGATGAACAAGTTGAACAGCACTGGACACATGTCAAACTCTTGGGAGAATCCAACTAGACTCAGCCCCATTTACCACAATCTTCTGAGCTCTGCCATCCAGACAGTTCTCAACCCACCTCACTACACACTCATCTAATCTGCTCTTCTTGAGCTTGCCTACCAGGATGATAGGGGGGCCGGTGTCAAAATCTTTGCTGACATCGAGGGAGACAACATCCACGGCTCTCCTCTCATGCATCGAGACAGTCATCCCATCCTACAAAGCTATGAGGTTGGTCAAACGCAACTTCTCCTTGTTGAATCCATGCTGACTACTCCTCATCACCTCCTTTTCCTTCACATGCCTGAAGATGGTCTAAGGATGAGATTGTGCATGACTGTGTGTTACCTGAGCACACCACACTGGCATCTTCTCCATGGTTGCAGTTATTTTGACCCCACGGGCGGGATCTGCACTGGGAAAGGGCATCTTCCGTCCCGACGCAGCTCACGTCATCCAACCAGATGGGCCCTGAGCCTTGGCCAAAGTGAGCCCCGGTGGGGGCTGACTCAGCCCTCCCGCAGCCCAGCAGCCTGCACACCACGGCGGCATCGCTGAGTTTCCAGCCATCATCGCACACCGTTCCCCATTGCTCGTTGTGAAGCACCTCCACTCTCCCGGCACAGCGATTCGGGCCGTTCACCAGACGTAGGTTGGAGGGTTGTGCAGTGTCCGACTCTGAAAACACAGGAATTTGCAATAAGCCCTCACAGAAACTCTTGCTCCCCTGAGTCTCCCTGATCCCAGCACACCTAGTTGTCTCTTCCCTTTCATTTTTCCCTCAGGTGTTTATACATACTGATCAGATGCCCTCTCCATCTCTTCTCCAGGCTAAACAGGCCCAGCTCTCTTACTCTTTTCTCATACGGTAGATTCTCCTGTCCCTTCACCATCCTTGTCACTCTACACTGGAACCTCTCTAGAAGTTCACATCTCTCTTGTCCTGAGGAGCCCAAAATTGCACCCAATACTCCAGGTGCGGCCTCACCAGAGCTGAGCAGAGCAGCAGGATCCCCTACCTGGACCTGCTGGCAACACTCCTCTTGATGCAGCCAGGATCCCATTAGATCCCATTGGATCCCATTGGATCCCATAGGATCCCATTGGTCTTCTTGGCCATGAGGGCACATTGCTCCCTCATGGTTAACTTGATGTCAACCAGGACTCCCAAATCCCTCTCCATGAAGCTGCTTTCCATCAGGTTAACCCCTAATCTGTATGGGTTCCTGGGGTTGTTTCTCCCCACGTGCAGGACCCTGCACTTGTCCTTGTTGAACCTCATGAGGTTCTTCTTTGCACAACTCTCCATGCTGTCTAGGTCTCTCTGAATGGGAGCACAGCCCTCGGAAGTGTGGACCATTCCACCCAGTTTGGGATCATCCACAAACTTGCTCAGGGTGCACTCTGTTCCCTCATCCAAGTCATTGATGAACAAGTTGAACGGCACTGGGCACATGTCAAACTCTTGGGAGAATTCAGCTAGACTCAGCCCCTTTTATCGCAGTCTTCTAAGCTCTGCTATCCATCCAGTTCTCAACCCACCTCACTCCCTACTCATCTAATCTACTCTTCTTGAGCTTCCCTATGAGGATGATAGGGGGTCCAGTATCAAAAGCCTTGCTGAAGTCAAGGGAGACAACATCCACAGCTCTCCTCTCATCCATCGAGATAGTCATCCCATCCTACAAAGCTAGGAGGTTGGTCAAACGCAACTTCTCCTTGGTAAATCCATGCTGACTACTCCCCATCACCTCCTTTACATTCACATGCCTGAAGATGGTCTTAGGATGAGATTGTGCATGACTGTGTGTTACCTGAGCACACCACACTGGCATCTTCTCCATGGTTGCAGTTATTTTGACCCCATGGGCGGGATCTGCACTGGGAAAGGGCATCTTCCGTCCCAACGCAGCTCACGTCATCCAGCCAGATGGGCCCTGAACCTTGGCCAAAGTGAGCGCCGGTGGGGGCTGACTGGGCCCTCCCGCAGCCCAGCAGCCTGCACACCACGGCGGCATCGCTGAGTTTCCAGCCATCATCACACACCGTTCCCCATTGCTCGTTGTGAAGCACCTCCACTCTCCCGGCACAGCGATTCGGGCCGTTCACCAGACGTAGGTTGGAGGGTTGTGCAGTGTCCGACCCTGAAAACACAGGAATTTTCAATAAGCCCTCAGAGAAACTCATGCTCCCCTGAGTCTCCCTGATCCCAGCACACCTAGTTGTCCCTTCCCTTTCATTTTTCCCTCAGGTATTTGTACATATTGATCAGATCCCCTCTCCACCTCTTCTCCAGGCTAAACAGGCCCAGCTCTCTTACTCTTTGCTCATACGGTAGATTCTCCTGTCCCTTCACCATCCTTGTCACTCTACACTGGAACCTCTCTAGAAGTTCACATCTCTCTTGTCCTGAGGAGCCCAAAATTGCACCCAATACTCCAGGTGCGGCCTCACCAGAGCTGAGCAGAGCAGCAGGATCCCCTCCCTTGACCTGCTGGCAACACTCCTCTTGATGCAGCCAGGATCCCATTGGATCCCACTGGATCCCATTGGATCCCATTGGATCCCATTGGTCTTCTTGGCCATGAGGGCACATTGCTGCCTCATGGTTAACTTGATGTCAACCAGGACTCCCAAATCCCTCTCCACGAAGCTGCTTTCCAGCAGGTCCACCCCTAATCTGTACCAGTGCCTGGGGTTATATCTCCCCACGTGCAGGACCCTGCACTTGTCCTTATTGAACCTCATGAGGTTCTTCTTTGCACAACTCTCCATCCTGTCTAGGTCTCTCTGAATGGGAGCACAGCCCTCGGGAGTGTTGACCATTCCACCCAGTTTGGGATCATCCGCAAACTTGCTCAGGGTGCACTCTGTTCCCTCATCCAAGTCATTGATGAAGAAGTTGAAGGGCACTGGGCACATGTCAAACTCTTGGGAGACTTCAACTAGACTCAGACAATCTTCTGAGCTCTGCTATCCAGACAGTTCTCAACCCACCTCACTACACACTCATCTAATCCGCTCTTCTTGACCTTCCCTATGAGGATGATAGGGAGGCCGGCATCAAAAGCCTTGCTGACATCAAGCGGTACAACATCCACGGCTCTCCTCTCATCCATCGAGACAGTCATCCCATCCTACAAAGCTATGAGTTTGGTCAAACGCAACTTCTCCTTGCTGAATGCATGCTGACTACTCCTCATCATCTCCTTTTCCTTCACATGCCTGAAGATGGCCTTAGGATGAGATTGTGCACGACTGTGGGTTACCTGAGCACACCACACTGGCATCTTCTCCGTGGTTGCAGTTATTTTGACCCCATGGGCGGGATCTGCACTGGGAAAGGGCATCTTCCGTCCCAACGCAGCTCACGTCATCCAGCCAGATGGGCCCAGAGCCTTGGCCAAAGTGAGCGCCAGTGGGGGCTGACTGGGCCCTCCCGCAGCCCAGCAGCCTGCACACCACGGTGGCATCACTGAGTTTCCAGCCATCATCGCACACCGTTCCCCATTGCTCGTTGTGAAGCACCTCCACTCTCCCGGCACAGCGATTCGGGCCGTTCACCAGACGTAGGTTGGAGGGTTGTGCAGTGTCCGACCCTGAAAACACAGGAATTTGCAATAAGCCCTCAGAGAAACTCTTGCTCCCCTGAGTCTCCCTGATCCCAGCACACTTAGTTGTCTCTTCCCTTTCATTTTTCCCTCAGGTATTTGTACATATTGATCAGATCCCCTCTGCACCTCTTCTCCAGGCTAAACAGGCCCAGCTCTCTTACTCTTTTCTCATACGGTAGATTCTCCTGTCCCTTCACCATCCTTGTCACTCTACACTGGAACCTCTCTAGAAGTTCACATCTCTCTTGTCCTGAGGAGCCCAAAATTGCACCCAATACTCCAGGTGCGGCCTCACCAGAGCTGAACAGAGCAGCAGGATCCTCTCCCTTGACCTGCTGGCAACACTCCTCTTGATGCAGCCAGGATCCCATTGGATCCCACTGGATCCCATTGGATCCCATTGGATCCCATTGGTCTTCTTGGGCATGAGGGCACATTGCTGCCTCATGGTTAACTTGATGTCAACCAGGACTCCCAAATCCCTCTCCACGAAGCTGCTTTCCAGCAGGTCCACCCCTAATCTGTACCAGTGCCTGGGGTTAAATCTCCCCACGTGCAGGACCCTGCACTTGTCCTTGTTGAACCTCATGAGGTTCTTCTTTGCACAACTCTCCATCCTGTCTAGGTCTCTCTGAATGGGAGCACAGCCCTCGGGAGTGTTGACCATTCCACCCAGTCTGCGATCATCCGCAAACTTGCTCAGGGTGCACTCTGTTCCCTCATCCAAGTCATTGATGAACAAGTTGAACGGCACTGGACACATGTCAGACTCTTGGGAGACTTCAACTAGACTCAGACAATCTTCTAAGCTCTGCCATCCAGACAGTTCTCAACCCACCTCACTACACACTCATCTAATCCGCTCTTCTTGACCTTCCCTATGAGGATGATAGGGAGGCTGGCGTCAAAAGCCTTGCTGACATCAAGGGGTACAACATCCACGGCTCTCCTCTCATCCATCGAGACAGTCATCCCATCCTGCAAAGCTATGAGGTTCGTCAAACGCAACTTCTCCTTGTTGAATCCATGCTGACTACTCCTCATCATCTCCTTTTCCTTCACATGCCTGAGGATGGTCTTAGGATGAGATTGTGCATGACTGTGGATTACCTGAGCACACCACACTGGCATCTTCTCCATGGTTGCAGTTATTTTGACCCCACGGGCGGGATCTGCACTGGGAGAGGGAATCTTCCGTCCCGACGCAGCTCACGTCATCCAGCCAGATGGGCCCAGAGCCTTGGCCAAAGTGAGCGCCAGTGGGGGCTGACTGGGCCCTCCCGCAGCCCAGCTGCTGGCACACCACCGTGGCAGCATGCAAGTCCCATGTGTCATCACACACCGTTCCCCACTGCTCCTTGTGAAGGACTTCCACTCTCCCGGCACAGCGATTTGGGCCACTCACTAGTCGCAGATCAGTTGAGCTCGTTTTTTCTGCTTTTGGAGAGATCATAATGGTCACCGTAAATAAATTCCTCAAAAGTGGCAGAAGGGACTCTAAGGACTCACTGCCATCCCATTTCATTTAACCATGACATGTGAATACTCCCCTGGATGGGAGTACAGAGTAGGTCAGGCACAGCATGAATGACAAAAACATTGTTATGTCCCTTCTGTTGAGGGAACAGACCACTCATTTGCCTGATAGGAAATCTGGTTTGGGGTGCTGCACACTGTAATGAAGACCAGGGGCATGAGACACAAATTGTAGACAGCTGCAAGGAGAGCACTCCTAGGCTAGCTGCATGCACAGCATCTCTTCTAGAGAGACCTATAACCCTGTCCTAAACACCACATGGAGCTCTGCTTGTGAGGCTTCCTCTTACTGTCCCCTAGCAGGTCTCACCTAGGCACACCACACCGGCGTCTTCTCCATGGTGGCAATTGTGGACGCCCCAAGATTTTGTTTTGCATTCAGAGAGGTCAGTTTCTGTTCCATTGCAGTTCACATCATCCAGCCAGATACGGTAGGATCCCCATCCAAAATGAGCCGAACCTGGGGCTGAAACTGCCATCCCACAGCCCAGCTGCCGACACACCACCATGGCATCATTCATATCCCAGTTATCATCACAGACCGTTCCCCACTCATGGTTATAAAACACCTCGACTCTCCCGGTACAGTTATCCCTACCGCCCACCAGCCGAAGCTTAGAAGTTTTGGAAATTCCTGCTCCTGAAAAACACACAGAAATACGCATTGTTAGGAATATTCTTGTACATCTTTGTGCCTGCTAGGCTGGAGAATGCAGCACATGTCTGCAATGGGTTTGGATGGTGTTGACACCCAGAGCTTTCAGAGAAGTTCTGCAGCACTGCAGGGACTGCACATCTGCTTTCAGGGTAGAAGGGGCAATGAAAGATCCCTTTAACCAGTTGCAGCCTGAGGGAATATGACATATTGGTTGCCCACTAGTTCAGGGGTAGGAACAGGAGAAAACACATGTATCTATTTGAAGGACACACTGCTTGGAGAAAAGGCCAAAATACAGTAAGAAAGCTTGCGCCTTGTCTGCACTGTTTTTGGCCTTTGCTCGTAGCCAGCTGTGGATGCCAAGGAAAGAGTAAGGAAATGGTTTGAGGATATAATCTCCCAGCCTCTGACTTCTTGCTACTCAGGGATTTATTCAGTTCTGGGCACCAAAATTATTACTTCAAGGCTGCATCTTGCAGAAAATTGGGGTTTTATCTTTGTGCAGCGAAAGCAGGAGACGAAGCTCACCTACGCACGTAACGCTGGCATCTTCCACGTGATTACATCCATGTTGGCCCAAAGGCTTGGCTCGGCATTCAAAAAGAGTGGCTTCTGTCCCAAAACAACTCACTCCATCCAGCCAGATGGGTCCAGATCCTTGCCCAAATAGAGATGACCCTGGTGCTGACACAGCTGCCCCACAGTCCAGCTGCTTGCACACCACCTTGGCGTCATTCAGATCCCAGTTGTCATCGCACACCGTCCCCCACTGCTGGTTGTGAAACACCTCAACCCTCCCGGAACACTTATTTGGGCCATTCACCAAGCGCAGGACTTCTGAATTTGTCGGCTGTAAATCTGAAAACAAGATTGGGACATAACAAATCCTGTTTAAAACCACTATGTGGTTGCTAGCAATGTCATGAGGCACAAAATCACCCTATCAGGGGTCTTGCAGGGTCTGCATCAGCACGTATTATTTATGAGAGAATGGCTAATATGCTACTGAGTTTGGGGGACAGGAAGAAATGCACAACATTTCCACAGGGAAGCTCAAAGTTGTAAATTGACAGAGTTGTCCCATTGCTCTATGAATGTTCAAATATGGATGCCGCATGTTACAGGTTAATATAAGATTATTTATATTATCTATATTATTTAATATAATTTGGTCTATTCTGGATGGAGAGTTAGAAACCACATGGGTTTCCTGCTGCAGCACATCCTGGCCTACAGTTTTATACTAATGCTGTGCAAGGAGTATGCAAGAATTAACAGCTTTTAGAATGACTGTGTTAGGAACAAGCCTTGTAGGCAGTGAACGTGGCCACCAGATGTTTTTGACATCCACCTCAGCTTGAATTCTTTCTTTATGCTAAAAGATTAGCTCTGAAGGGACCAGGCTTCAGGTATGCTGGCACTAAGGTTGTGTGCATGCTGACACTGATAAACCCTATGCACTGTCAGCAAAAAAAGTATGAGCTAAGAGGTACAACACAGCCCTGGAAGCACTGTAGAGGACGCTCATCTTTTCCCTAGAGCGAAGACCTCCTAAATATGTGCTGAGACATTAACATCCATCCCATCAGGAGAGGTATTTTAGTGAAAAGTCCAGTTTACGCCTTACACACAGTCTCTGAGTTTCACAAATATCCCCAGCTTCATCTCCACAACCTTTATGGTGTGTCTATAGTGCGTAGGCTGCAATTTGTCACAAGATTAAATCCAAGGTAATTCCCCCTTCCATGAACAAGAGCATGGCTAAACACATAAGGGTCATAGGATTTCTTTTGGTGTGAAGTTCTGAGCCAAAAAGAGGACTCAGAGACATTGTGGGGGATGAACTACAATGCAGAAGGTAGACTTGACACTTTTAGTGCTATTTCTACACTAATATTTTAGGGTCTCCTATTGTTTCAGGTGAAGAGAAGCACGGAACCCTCTAAGAAGCGTGCTGTCCCTCACCCAGTGACTTGCCCTCTCTGGCATGTTTTAGAATCATAGAATCATAGAATGCTTAAGGTTGGAAGGGACATCTAGAGATCATCTAGTCCAACCCCGCTGCACATGCAGGGTCACCTAGAGCACGTGGCACAGCACCGCATCCAAGCGGGTTTTGAAGATCTCCAGAGATCTTTAGATCCCAGTATTCATGAACACTTTGCTTTCCCTTTGCCGCTCACCATAGCCAAGGCCGGCTGATGGGAAAAGTGCTTCCCTTAGCACAAGGCTGTCTTCCTTATATCTAAAAGGAAAATATTTTCCCTGCGGGGGACCACAGAAGGCAGCAAAGGTTCTTTTTGGCTGTCTAGAGAGACAGGACGAGGCAGAGCTGGGTGAGTGAATTTATAGAGTATCACCAGACTCATTGACACTGACCTGCAGTTGCAGGTGTAGCTGCAGAGCACGTAACGCTCGCGGATCCTTTAGACTTGCAGCTCTGGGCACCCCAGAGCTTGACCTTGCATTCGAAGAGGGCAGCTTCCGACCCCGTGCACTCCACGGCATCCACCCATATCAGGGAAGCTTCGTCTCCAGAATGGGAAGAGCAGTTGGCGGAGAGCGCTGGCCCACAGCCCAGCTGCCTGCACACCACGCGGGCTTCGGTCAGGCTCCAGCCGTCGTCACACACAGATCCCCAGCGCTGGTCGTGAAATACTTCAACCCGTCCTGAACATTCGGTTGAGCCGTTCGCTAAGCGGAGACGGGCTAGGTCGGAAATACCTGATCCTGCAACCACAAACATAAGCGTGTAAGGAGATATCTTGTACTCTTTGAAACCTTTGACCATCGGCAATGGGTTTAAGTCTATGTAGCCTGCTGGACAAGGTTGTTCTTACTACAATAGGGCAGTCTACTGAAGTGTGATGCAAACTGGCTTTAAAAGGCTGAATACTGATTAGAATGGTATTTGTAGGACTGTAGTCAATGACTATATAATCTTATAGAGTGATTTAGTCTCTCTTAAAGCAAACACATCAGGTTGGCCATGATAACAACCCTAATGAAAGAACATTCCCTCATACTAGTGTCTTTTGTGGTAAACAATAGCACTGTCCAAAGGCATGTCGAGTGCCATACTGTTAATGCAACAACGGAAATGTTTAAGCCATTTTTTTCTTGTACTTTAATGCACAAGTATATACACTGCCCATTTCCACCATGGTGGAATATGAGGGATTATTTTCGAAGAAAACGGTCCCCACGTTGGCTGAGAATTGTGTTGCAGGACAAGCGTTTATAACCATATGGAAAAGCAGAGTCAAGTCTGAGCCTAAGAAAGAGCCTAAGAAAGTCTGAGCCTAAGAAAGAGCCTAAGAAAGAGTCTAAGAAAGCCTAAGCCTAAGAGGACTAAGAAAGAGGACTGGCAGCACAGTAATAACAGCCCTTGCTTGCCGTGATGCTCCTGATTCAGTGACAAATGGCGGTTACCTGAGCACACCACACTGGCGTCTTCTCCGTGGTCGCATCCATGGACTCCCCAGTCTTTGGCCTTACATTCGGAGAGAGCAGCCTCCGTCCCCGTGCAGTTCACCTCGTCCAGCCAGATGGGGTCCTGTCCGTGCCCAAAGTGAGCCCTCCAGGGAGCCGATATCACCACCCCGCAGTCCAGCTGCCTGCACACCACTGCAGCATCCAGGAAATCCCAGCTGTCATCACATACAGTCCCCCACTTCTTGTTATGAAGCACCTCGACTCTCCCAGCGCAGCGACCTGGGCCGTCTACCAGTCGGACTGGAGCAATGTTAGAAACTTCCGAGCCTGCAAATAGACAAACACCGAGAGCAATCCCTGCACATCCAGTCTGTGCAATAGGATAAAGAACCTTAATTTTGACACACTTTGCAGGCAGAGCTAGCAATGCTGTGCAGAACATCAGAACTGCATTGCTCCTGAACCCACAAAACCTTAAAGCACTATGAAGAAACTTCTCAAATGGACACAGGGTATTAAGTCCACCAGTAAATGGAGTAAAGGAACCACTTTGCTCCCCTCCTAATGACCGACTGGAATGGAGGAGTTGGAACTGGCTGCAGCATTGTGGCCAGTGCATCCTGACCCACTCTTGGTAAGAGTGACACTACCAGGGACTGAAACTCACCTGAACACACCACGGTGGCGTATTTTCCATGACTGCAGCTGCTGTTTCCCCATGGACTCGCCCTGCATTTGTTAAGGGCTGTTTCTGACCCTGTGCAGCTCATGTAGTCCAGCCAGGTGCGGAGAGGTTCTGCACCGAAGTGAGCTTCGCTCGAGGTGGACAGCACTGTCCCACAGCCCAGCTGCCGACACACGACCTCAGCATCACGTTTATCCCATCCGTGGTCACACACAGCTCCCCACTCCTCATTGTGAAGCACCTCAACTCTGCCAGCACAGCTGTTTGAGCCATTTGTCAACCGGAGTCGAGCAGTCTCTGAAATGATGGCATCTACAAAGGGAGAGAGTTACTAATCCCTTCAAATGGCTACAGATTTCTTTTGATGGTTATCCTAGAATTAATGGTTCTTGTCCACCAAAGGTCACAGTGGGAAAAGGTGAGAACAGAACATCTCAATACAGCCTGAAACTCCTCCTAGGAATATATGGCATCATAGCACTGCCCAGAGGATGGTGGTCTGCATGGGTCCTACAGTGACCTTGTCCTCTGCAAGGCCCCAGCCCCACTCTCCACAGAAAAGGCTCTCATAGAGTATTCCTTTTACCAGAGTTCACTTAACAACTTGATCTAACTGTTGGTGGTGAGTCTGTAGAGTTCATGGAGAGAGGGATTGCTGCAGAATTTCATCCCAACACCTTATTTATACAAATTAATATAGGAGAATCTACCCTCAGAAGGAACCTCTTCCCATTCAACAGCTACAGAGAGGGAAAACACAGCAACTGAAGCTAATATTGGGTCTGAACTCACTTCCTCATGGAATATAGACCTGTCCTCATGACACCACCCATCAACCCTCCAATTTGCTCTGTAGGACACACATACAGAGGTGTGGAAGAAATAGGGATTACCTGAGCACACCACACCAGCATCTTCCCCGTGGTAGCAGTTATTTTCTCCCCATGGTTTTGCCTTGCACTCAGTCAGAGTGGACTCAAATCCCGTGCAGTTTGTCTCGTCCAGCCAAATTACGCTATTCCCTCGCCCAAACTGGGCATCTCCTGGGGCTGAGAGCGCTGTCCCACAGTCCAGCTGCCTGCATACGATGCGAGCATCCAGTAGATCCCAGCCATCATCACACACGGTTCCCCACTGATCGTTATAAAACACTTCAACTCTGCCGGCACAGCGACTTGCGTGATTCACTAGTCGGATCCAACTGTCACCTGGAGTTAAGAAAACTCAGGGAAAGTTTGGCGCGCTATTACACCTATATGGTCTATGCAGCATGAGTTGACCATCCTGGTACCTCTGACATGGAGCAAAATGTAGGAGAGACAAAATATAGGAGAGACAGAGCAGCTATATACAACTAAGAAGACTTTGGGTTTAAGTGGTCCACAGAGCATGTCTAGGCACAGCAATGAAGAATGGGGCTGACCCCTCAGGTTCAGAGCACATCGCCCTTGGGAGATGCCTGTTAATGAAGTGCTTCAGGGTCATTAATTACTGTAGAAAAGGTCCAACACACCATGTGAGCTCAGCAGCCCCATGGTACCTGCTGGCAAAAGCTGAGACTTGGGCAAAACAAGGCTGCTAAACAGCAAATTTTAACCTTGGTATCAGCTCTGACCCCTCAAAAGAATGCCCCAAAGTTGCTCTGACAACCACGGACCCCTCAGACACTCATGCAGTCAAAAAAAAAAAAAAAAGAAAAAAAAGAAAAAAAAGAAAACATATAGTATGGGCTGCCTGCATAACATTGCTGCAGAGACAGAAAATCAACAAACAAACATCACTTCCCCCCATCATTCCCATGATGGTTACCTGAACACACTACACCAGCTCCTGTTCCATGATGACAACTGTTGTTTCCCCAAGGTGTCCTCTGGCATGCAGTGAGGGCAGTTTCTGTGCCCACGCAGTTCACAGTGTCCGGCCACATTCCTCCAGATCCATCTCCAAAATGGGATCCGCGTGAAGCTGCCAGCACCGTTCCACAGCCCAGCTGCCTGCACACAACTCGAGCTTCAGCAAAGTCCCAGTCATCATCGCATACGGCTACCCACGTGTCATTGTGAAAGACCTCGACCCTTCCACTGCAGTGATTCGAACCATTCGCTAGACGAACCTCGGCTGTGGCAAACATCTCTGAGGCTGCAAACAACAAGCGAGAATAAACACCCTGCATGACCTGTGTCCCTGGAGATGCGGGGAATATTCTGCTCCAGGCCGATGGGTTTATGCATGCACAATGACCATGCACCTAAAACTTCTTCAGAACATCAAAACTTCAGCACCCCTGGAATGAAAACTCTGCCGATATGGGAGGGGAAACCCAGCCTGGCTGCATACCAGGAAAGTGAGAAGGGGGGTTACACTTGTAGAAAACTTTACATGTTACTGGCTAATTGTTCCGGTGGGAAACGGATCACAGAGCTTGGTTTAGGTGTCTTGCAACTCATGAAGGATTCCAGGGTGCAAATGGCCACTGAATCTAGCAGAAGAGGAGGCTCAGACAGGTCAGTTGTGGTTTATGGTTTAACCCTGGAATCCAAGCAGGGAGGTGGAAGAAGGGTTTTTATGGTAACCTTCTTCCCTGCACGCTTCCTCAGCACTGCAAGGGAACGCTGCAGACCAGAAGCTTTCTGAAGAGACATACCCCAGAAGATGTGCAACCTGACCTGCTCTTTCCCAAGCCCCCTTACAAGCAAGACCCTAGAAGCCCTCCCACGTTGTGGGGTTCTGGAATTGCAACCCTTTGCAGTGAAAGATCTACCTGGGAATTACCTGAACATATAACTCCAGCATCCTCTCCATGGAAGCAGTTGTTTTCTCCCCAAGCACTGGCCTGGCATTCAAAGAGGGAGGCCTCTGTGCCAGTGCAATTCACCTCATCCAGCCAGATTTTGTGATTGCCTCTGCCAAAGTGAGCCCCGATCGTGGCCGAAAGCGCGGTCCCGCAGCCCAGCTGCCTGCACACCACGGTGGCATCCGCGAGGTCCCAGTTGTCGTCGCAAATGGTGCCCCACAGGTGGTTATGCAGCACCTCCACTCTCCCCGCGCAGCGATTGGGGCCGTCCAGCAGTTGGAGGGGGCCCAGCTCTGAAATGCCCGAGTCTGCAAACATCGCGATGGGAAAAGTCAGAGGGAAGCTGTGGAAAGCATGGAGCAGGAAGGGAAACAGGGATGGAGGTGCTGCTCATCCTGCATGGGGCTATCGTGATTACCTGCACACTCCACGCTGGCGTCTTCCGCGTGCTGGCAGTTGTGCTCTCCCCATGACTTGACCTCACATTGGGAGAGGGCGGCTTCTGCCCCCGTGCAGTTCACCTCGTCCAGCCAGATCCGACCCGTGCCTTCTCCGTAGCGGGCCCCGTGCGAGATGGACACCAGCGCGCCGCATCCCAGCTGCCTGCACACCACCTGCCCCTCCGACAACCCCCAGTTGTCGTCGCACACCGTCCCCCACGTCGCCTTGTAGAACACCTCGACTCGCCCGGCGCAGTGGCTGGGGCCGTTCACCAGGCGAACGTCAACCACGTGGGGAGAAGATGAGCTTGCCAAGCCTGAAAGAGACACAGGAAACTGATGGAGGTTGGGAGATGAATCCTGGGAAAGATCTCAGCTGCTCACACATTTGAGATGTCTCCTGCTGTTTGAAAGGGCTTTGAAGATGCTCTGAACATCTGAATGGGGGGTTGGACTAGATGACCTCTAGAGGTCCCTTCCAACCTTAAGCATTCTATGATTCTATGATTCCTCAGATACCCCAAGGCATCTCATATGGACCTGGGTGTCTGTTTTTAGTCCTATCTCTGCATGTCTTAATTTAAATCGTCTTAACCACAGTCACCATCCCACTTAAGTAGTCCTTTTCTTGCTCACTTAGTAGGTACTTATAAACAATTAGGATTAATAATATAAGAGACATAGGTTCATCACCAAGAGAGAACGCAACATAATATTGCTATGTGGTACAGCTGCAAAAAGGACTTGTAGGGAGAATGTGAGAATGTGCTAGGACTAGGGGAAGGTTTTTGCAGTTTGCAAGACCCACGCTGTAATAATGCCTTTGCAAAAGTACTAACACTTTGCAAAAGTACTAACGAAACATAGGGTGTGCAGAAAGAAGCCATAAGTAAACTGGAAGTTGGTAACAGAGAGAGATTTTATGGTTCAGCTTGAAAAAAATGTTCAGGAAGCAATGTGACAGCACTGTGTAAATAACTTTCTGACCACGGATAACGATTTCCAAAGCGCTCAGATCAAAGATCTGTGCTCAGATCAAACACTGTTTTGCTGCTCCTCCTACCTGCTGTACTGCTGAGTCACAAATTGCATCAGGACCAGATGTCTGCTCATTTCCTAAACCAGGAGCCCCATTCTCCAAACCTGCATCAGTGAAATACCTCCTGCTCTCGGTCTCCTTTTACAATAATGCAAAGCAGTGGGCAATGATGTCCACATAAAATGACACCTGCCTTCTAGAGATGCGCTCACTCTCCACTGGATGAATATTGCACACCTGAGTTATGACCTTCCGTGAAGATCTGATTGATGCCCAAGTCTAGTAAGCTGTAAGTACTTCACAGACTCAGTAAGTATGGGCTCAGATGCAGCATGGAAATCATAGGAGCTTGAAAAAAAGAAACATTTTAAAAAACAAACTCTGGTTTTGGATACAGACAGGATCTGGGGATCAACAGCCTGGCTAAAGGGGAGAATCTCTCTGCATTCAGGCTTGTGTAGTTCGGCCTTTTTCAGAGGGGACCAGATTATCTATTGGGGACCAGATTATCACCAGGAAAGTGTCTTTGCAAAGCCATCCCTGGAAATTCTTTTTCAAGATGAGACTGAACCAGATATATTTTGTGTACTTGGAGTTTGCCATCTCTCCTCTCTCCAGGCTAAAAGCAGTCCTGATTACAGCCTCTAGTCCTTTCTCTTTGGGCCCTTTACTCATTTTTCCTTCCTCATTTTTGTTGGAAACGCTGAGGTTTCCATCTCTTCAGCAATAACAAGTTAACCTCAGAACCGCAACTTAGCAGAGCTGATACATTTCTTGGACGTTTTTTGCAAGCAATGCCTTGGCAGGAGAGCATGAAATGAGATTTCTTGACAGCCCTGGGACACCTCACATTCACCAAATGCCTGTGTTTGTTGAACAAGTCCCAAAACAGATGACTCCAAGCAGGTTGTAGCTACTGAAGATATAATCATCATACTGAAAGTCCTTGGAGCAGGATTTTCAGAAAAGTGGGAAGTTTTTAATAGATCATAGAAGAAGAAATCCAAAGAAAATTAAAGGAAAGTGTTAATCCTAAGGGAAGGGGTACAAACTGGCCTTAGCAGAAATCAGCCTGGAAATTAAAAGAATGTCAATACCAACAATCAAATCAGGGAAATTAACTTCTTAATTTCACTTGCTCCAAATGTAATCAGAAGACAGGAACTTCATGCTCACTGCTTGCAAACATAAAACATCACCAAGAAGGTGCCCAGATCAAATAACTGATTCTTCTCTGAAATGTTGAAGTCTGGACAAAAACCTGAGCCCTTTTTTCGGTCTTTTCCAAAGGTAAGTTGCCATTGCACCCTCTGCATGATAATACTTTCATGGCAGAGCTCTTCCACTTCATTCACTTCATTGCTCTCATTTCTAAGACAGTACCACAGCTGCAGAACCATCATATTGGATAAGGGACCTGTGATTTTCTTATCATTCTGCCTGCACACAAGAAAGGTCATGGCTCTCAACATCATTTTTTCTGTCTTCCTAATTAGCTCAACAATTATTTGGTTCCTTCTTCTGCTGCACAGCACTAGCAACAGCCTAACTGAATGTACCCAGTCTTGTCCTAAGTGGGATGCTCTATCCCTACTTGCTCATCCAACCATCTGATGGGGAACTGCCTGTCTCACCCAAGACTCAGTGGCATTGAATTTGGCCAGGCTTATTTCATGCTGCAGCAACACGAATTTGCCATGCACAGTCCTGGATGAACATGCAGAGCAGGAGGCTGTGGCCAGCTGTGATGTAGCTTCACGATGATGGGCATGCTTCCTTCTACTCGTGTAATGCTCACAAGTTTATGTTCTTTAACTACATGGCAAAATGAGTTCAGAAATAGGTGAGCATCACATGGCTTTAAGAATGTAACCCATGCAGATAGCCCAATTCCCGACTCCACACAACAACTTTCCTCTTTTCTCCGATACCCTCACAAGCCTTTCTTCCCTATCCCAGGCCTGTAAATGAAACACAGAACCCCAGAGCAGTTTGTGCTGTGCTCCATGGAGTGCTATCTAGAAAACTACATGTTGTGGGTAGACTCCCAGTAGCCAGAAACAAAGGCAAACACCACTCACCCCAAAGACATGTCATCAGCAGGAGGATCCCTGCACTCTTGGCCCTAGTGCAGATGGGCTGGTCTCTGCCCCAGTAGTACCTGGATGAGCGATGGAGACGGCCTGGAATCCCCATGCTCACAATTTCAACATGGGATGGAGGTTGGACTTGATCATCCTTGTAAGAGACACCAGCGGAATGTTGTGTCCTGCTGGCAGATTGGGAGGATTGGGAACAGGGCAGAGCACTAGAGAGGGAAGTGACATGCATTTCTGCAGTAAGCCCTCCTCCTGCGTTGTCCCCTCCCTACGCTGACCCTTCCCCTGCCCTCTCCTCTGTGGTAAACCCTCCTCTTCCTCTGCACCACTCCCCTGACCCCCATGACAGGGACTTGTCCTTATTTGAAACCATTCCAGAAAGTGACTCTCTGCTCCGTGCCATGGCTTGATTTTATCATAGAGTTGCGAAATGTAGAACTGTTCCAGGAATATGTTGAGCAAACACAGCCGGGAACAGCCGGTTCTGAAGCAGAGATGGGGCAGAAAATGGTGAGATCTTCCCCAGCAATATGCAGACCCTCTTGAAGGGGATTCTGCAAAGACACCCCAGGAGATTCAAGTCAAGGCAGTCCTGGCTGTGCTAGGGTGTTCCGGATGCACTCGGGATTTGGCAATAATCATGCCAGAATGAGGTGACTACATCGAGCATTTATTCAGGTGAAAGCACATAAAAGAAGTAAAGTATGGATAACTATTCATGAGGTGATACCTGCCGGTGGGATACTGGACCCAAACATCCTCTTGAGCTGGTAGATCAGAAAGAGAGTTGCTGAAGGCTCCTGTGGAGACAGTGTAGGCCTCAGGGTTTGGAGTTGCTCCTCAAACTACTCTCTCTGCACTGTCCTCTCTATGCCCGGTGCATCCTGGCACGCAGGGTCAATCCGACCCGGGAGGCAGGCCGGGGGGTGGACAAACTTCAGCCTAGGCAGGCAAACATCTTCTTTCTCAAGGTCTGGCCTCTGCTTCCCATGGGAGATTTACATGACTCTACAGATCATAGAAATTTCCATCTCCAATACATAGTGTGACCATGTTCCCTCTGTCCACCCACACTCATCACTTGACAGTGCAAGCAGACCTGGAGACACCCAAGTAGTGTTAAGACATTGTGTCATGTTGCCCAAAGACCGTAGTACAGTCACACTCTGTGTAGACCAGGGTCTCTTGATTGACCAAAAAAAAACCCAAAATCAAAACAACAACAACAAACAACTTTGGTTTAATGAGGTTGGTCATGGCTCTTTTCAGACAAGGTGAACCTCTCTTAAATCTGTCCAGATTGCTTTTAATATCAGTGATGGTAATCAGAGTGCAAGACTCCCTTTAGCCTGCTAAATGTGGATGTCTAGTCCTACAGACATGGCCTTTGCCTTCCACTCCCAAACAGCATAGATCTACCATATGCCCTGTTTATCTATAGTAGTAGCCCAATGAAGGGCCACTAAGACGTTTAAGGGAGTAGAGCATCACTTCTGCAATGAAAGGCTGGGAGACCTGGGACTGTTCAGCCTGGAGAGGAGAAGACTGAGGGGGGATCTTACCAATGTGTATAAATAACCGAAGGAAGGGTGTAAAGAAGTTGGGGCCAGATTCTTTCAGTGGTGCCCAGCAAAAGGATGAGAGGCAATGGCACATACTGAATCACGGAAAGTTCCATCAAAACATGAGGAAAACCTTTACTGTGACGGCAGCTAAGACGTGGAATAGGATTTCCAGAGGGTCCCCATCCTTGGAGATATTCAAAAGCCATCTGGACAGGGTCTCGGGCAATGTCCTTTAGGTGATGTCCTTGAGTAGGTTAGACAAAGTGATCTCCAGAGGTCCCTTCTGAACTCAGCTATTCCATAATTCTGTGATATGTTCTAGGCTCTGTAGGCACCTCCGGTGTCCCGAAGGTGCCAGATAATACCCAAGTGTGGCAACCTGAGTGAAACTTGTATGCACAGAACTAGGGAAATACAACTACATTAGTTGCAAAAAGTACCTGAATGGATTTGAGCGGTGGCTAAAGACCACCCTGTGAAAGAGACTAAGCTACTAAAGGTTGGAAAAGCCTTTAGTATGAAGGTTAGAGTCAGCACGGGCCAGAAAATAGCTGAGGGCCAAAAAGGAGGGCTGTGAGGGAGGAAAATCCAACATGCCTATGATGGTTTGTGCTCCAGAACTTTCCTAATACCAATATGGACTGTTGGAATAAGCAACAGGCCACTACATAGATGACAGTCTCTGTTGGCAAATCAGAAACAACACAGAGCTGATGAAGCTATTTTTATGTGGAAAGCAGCTAGATGCAATTCTTTCCTTGCTTGTCAGATGTAGCCATTTCTAATGCAAAAAAAAAAAAAAAAAAAAAAAAAAGATTTTGCTGAGATCTGCACTGTACATATTTCCTAAGAAGCAAGCTGGAAAATCATCTGTGGCCCTGGATGCTTTTTCTGCATGGACCACCCATAATGAACAAACTCGTGATGTTTAGAGTTATAAGGAACCTCTTTAGTCAGATTTGTAAACTGACTAAACTGACCAGTTTTTTAGTTTAGCCCCCCTTAGTTTGAGGAAACTGCCAGGAAGTTAAACTGTCTACCCTAGCATCATTTGCAAATCCTCAAAGTGTTTTTTGCAGTATCAGTTCCCTTCCCTGTAACTGCTGTTTGTAACCAGGGCCAAATGACAAAAGCGAAAGTGAAAATATGGCTACAAGAATGACTGAAAATTAGGCTGAAAATTAGTAGCAGGACATAAAAAGTAGTGGCATCAGGAAAGGTAACATTTTTCATTTTTTTTTCCCAGGCTGAGTAAGCCCAAGGAAACAGGACTTTGGGCCCATATGTAATCAAATAGGCCAGTGACAAAGAGATTCTTGACAGAAACCTTATGAACTGTAATAGCTTGGCTTAGCTGAAGAAAGTATTTCTGTGAGTGCTATTTTCACAACTTGGACTTATATTTGCTCTGGAAGTGAATTATGCTCCCATCACCTGCCCTGATCCCTTATGCTTCTCCTGAATTCATGTGTTATATTGGGAAGTTTGAAAGACCTTCCAAAGACAGGGCAGTCTTGGTGCTCTCTGAGCAGGTTTTGGTGCTGCATGCACAGCCCTTATTAATCCAAGCTTTTAACTGTGACCTGCTCTTAATAATCATTGGCCATGAGTCAATCAAGGGATGCCACGATATAGCTCCTGCTTTGAGAAATGCAAAAGTTTGACAGTTATAAACACTTCACTACATTTTGCACACATTTTATTAGACAAAATAAAGAAATACTTCCAGGCAGTTGACACCATCCTGATCCTCAGCAGACTCTAGCCCTTTCATGAGATGGTGAAAGCATCCAGGAGAACTGGGTCCAAATTCCTGTTTTTTCCCGTGTCCCATACACTACACTTAAGCACTGGCGTGCATGTCCTGGCTCTTTCATATTTTCACTTCTTCTTCCTTCTGCCTCTTGCACTGACTCTTCCTTCCTTGCCCCTGTGCAGAGAGCAGCTGGATGCAAAAAGCAGGGTACATTTGACTTCCTCAACCCTTTTGATCATTTTTCTGCTATGAGATTGTGAAACATAGAGTCATGCCCAGGACACATTGAGCAAAAAAGACCTACCAAGAAGAGTATTGGACCACTGGGGAACGGAGTTTTGGGGGTTGTCGAGCATGGTTGAGGCTAAGCTGTAGGGAGTGGGGAAAGGTAGATGCATTTAATTTCTTCAGGTCAATCCATGTAATGGAATTAGGTTGAGGCATAGTCTGGATGAGGAAGTGTTTCCAGTTCTGTCTCAAGCTGCAAGAGTCATTAGGTCCCCAGAAGGATTATTTGCACATCCCAGAGTGACAGAGATTATTCTATTCACATGATCCCTTTCCCTGGCAGAGGAAAATGTCCTTGGAGTAGAAATCCAAAGCCTGTACTAACCCTCCTGTACTAATTGGAAGAGTTGGTGCTGTCACTGCAATGCAAGGCGTTTTATGCCCAAGCAGAAATCCTTATCTGCACAAACTAAGGTCTATTAGTCTGTGTTAGTCTATGCTAGTCTTGGAAGGACTCAACAGAACCTGCACTACTAGTATTAAACAGAGCACAGGAGGGATGATGTTCTTCTCCCAAACCTTTCCACTGTTGAATGCTGGTTCCTGCGCCCTGGATCTCATTGTTATGACCTCAGCTACCACTCATGATGCTCCAAAATATTCGTATTCCTCCGTTTGCACCCGCTAACTTCTCTCTAACCTTTGGTCCTGCTCCTGCCTTCGGAAGGATGAGCCCTTGTTCCTGCTCCCAGATAGCAGCCTAACTTCTTTCCAGCTCT
Organism: Tinamus guttatus; assembly: GCF_059628265.1. Taxonomy (NCBI): domain Eukaryota; kingdom Metazoa; phylum Chordata; class Aves; order Tinamiformes; family Tinamidae; genus Tinamus; species Tinamus guttatus. The sequence goes on from NW_028288981.1 coordinate 178,176, forward strand.
GTCAGCACCCTATTTATCTAAGCCTTATTTTCCTAAGCCTTAGCCTACCCTCTTGGCATGCTTCAGCTTTTTTCTCTAGCTTGGCAGACCTCTGTCACAACTTGGTCCAACTTCTGGTCATTCATTTCCTTCCCATGGCACTGAGACACTTCTCCTGACCATGCTCCATTAGCAATGTCACCCTATTCTGTTGACAGTAGCTGTACTCAGAGATACTCAGTCCTGTATCTCACCTTCATTCTTCTATATCTAACCCTCTCCTGACTGTTTCCTGTAGTTTGGACAACCCACTCCAATGTCTGCCTATCAAAGGAGTCTGATGAGCTAGGATCAAGGCACTGAACTTTCAGACAGATGAATTTAGCTGCCTATAAGTAAGAAAGGGAGCAAACCGATTTGCTTGAATTGGTAAATAACTTAATGCTTGACTGATACTACTTCTACCAATTGAATAAACAGATGCTGAGCTTATTTTTTTCCTGCAAACTCTGATTTTCAGACAATGGAAAAGGTTTGTTTGAAGAGAATCATTTTCTCTTTGTTAGTGTGAAAAGTCATGAATTACAAAACTCTCTAAGGAGAATCTCTCTTTATGGACTTTATTTAAGCTGGGATCTTCTCTTGTTCACTTCTACTTTGGCCAGACTTTCCATGGGAGATAAAGGGTCCAAGTAGGATCCTGTTGGGAATGTGGCGAGAGCCATGGCACTCGGTGTCTGGTTTGCAGGACACAGAATGGGAAAAATAGGGGTCAGTCCAGATAGATGTGCATAGGATACTAGAGGCTGCCTGGAGGACCAGACAGGGATTACCTTTCTGAGAAGACCTTTTTCTGAGACCCAGGGCCTCGTGGTGTTGTGTGTGGCCATGTGGGGAGCTGGAAATCAAAGAGGTTCAGTGCTAGGGGGTAGAGCTGACGAGACTTTTCCATTCTGCAAGAGAAGATGCTGCTGCTGTGCTCTGCTGGCTTCACAGAAGTCTTTACCGCTCACTGGCATCTTGGGAGAGCTTTCCTTCATCAACAGGTGTGGCTACCTAAGCCTCAGATGATGTTCTGGTGTTGTCCATCCCTTCTACACGTGCTTTGTCTGCAAAATGAAGGAGCAGGGTGATGCACAGAGGACACTGGTGCCAGGTGCCTGGTACCTCAGGCACAACAAGGAACTTCCATGCTGGCTACGAGCACAGGAAGCCTGGCTACATTCTTCGGGAAGACCAAGCACGTGACACACATTGATCTTTCTCTTACCCAGGGAGAATCCAGCCCATCTTCCACATCTCATCCACAGATACAGGACCATCAGGATGCCACAGAGCGTTGCCACCACGCCAAGCACACCTGCCAGCATTAAGCAGGACTCTGTAAGGTCTGTGGAAAGAGCAACACTCAGAGAGATTGTGGTGGATGGCTTATCACCCTCCACCTTTCAGAGGGTTTTTCCAAGGAGAACATGGACTCCATGTTCCCTGAGATGCCTTCTCCTAATTAACTCTACTCTGTTGCCTAAAATTGCTTTTTTCAGAATGCCCATGTCCTGTCTACCTAATGCTTCCTACCAAAAAGGCTTCCGATAATGTTTCCCCCTTCCTGGGAGGGATCCTTGGAAGGAGATAGATACGATTCTTTACCCCATGTCTTCTCAGTGTGGTGTCTGAGCTTCTCTTGGAAACTCGTTGGCCACTGGTGCAAACACAGCAGTGCTGGTGCTCCTCAAAGCGTGTAGAAACTGGGTGGAGGTTCCCAGAACTCACCTATAAGCTCAGCACACACGACACCAGCTGCAGAGCCATGTTTACACACCCTCAGTTCCATCTTCTTCTGCTGGCAAGCCAAGAGGAACGGCTCTGTGCCCCGGCAGTTCAGCCCTTCCAGCAATGCTAGGCCTTTCTCTTGGCCAAACTGAGATCCGATGGGTGCAGACCGTGCCGGTCCACAGCCCAGCTGCGTGCAAACCACAATTGCTTCCAGTAAGCTCCAACTGGTGTCACACACGCCGTACCACGTAGCGTTGTACAGCACCTCCACGCGCCCCGCACAGGAGCTTGGGCCATCCTTCAGTCGCAGCTCTTGCAAGCCTGCAATGAAAACCAAAAGGTCTGAGGAGGCCCCCTTGGCAGCACTGGGACAGAGAGCCTAGTGGGTCAATGACTTATGCACCTTTTTAGCACAGAAATGACCCTTATATGTCAGTTTTGTGTCCCAGTGCCCACTGCACAGCCAGCAACAGCCCACATACAACACCTGGGCCTACATGACTTAGCACTCCTGAATTCTTGCTCACACTCCATGAGAGAGTCATCTTGCCATTTAGGGAGGGATATTCTCTGTCTTTCTCTAAGCTGTTTTTCTTTGCTGAATGCAAAGAAGTCCAGTTCCAGCTGATCATTAGCCTCAACTAATCAGGGGAACCTTCTTTCTTTGCTCTGGATACTGAGAGTTGAAGAGGATCCTGTTAAAAGCCTAAGACACTCTCAGCAAAGGCAAAAAGAAAATTAACAATTCAAGCCAGATAAAATAAGTAACTTGGATGTGGAAAATACCAGCAGTGACAATATTTGGTTATTGGATCAGTTTCCCGTGGGTGTGATGGCCAGTCAACAACTTAAAATCTAGGCTGGATATCTGTCTAAAAAACCTATTCAAAAACTACCATGAACTAAAAAAATTTCTACCAGCTGAGCCAAAAAACGACTACATGAGGCTCCCAGCCTGTTACATGCTGAAGGCATGGCTAAAAGTCAGGAACGTTCGGCAGGTCCTAAAAACGCTCAGCTATTGATCTGACTTGCATTTAATCCCAGCCAGGGCATGACAATGCTGGTGGCTCTCTTCTGGGCCGAGTCTGCATCATCCTGCCCCAGACAGGATGCACCACAGCATCTGAAATGGCAGGACATCTACACCTGGGTAGTTAAAGACTATCGAAACTAGAAGTTCATTTCTTCCCAACCCCAAATCAACTTCTTTGTTGTAATTTCCCATACTGGTTCCTGCAGCACCTGCAGGGTTACCTGAGCACACCACGCCAGCATCTTCTTCATGGCCACAATTATGTTCTCCCCACCCTCTCAGACTACACTCTGTGAAGGTGGATTCAGTTCCTCTGCAGTCAACGCTGTCCAGCCATATGGGGCCTAATCCTTTTCCAAAATGAGCTGAATCCAAGGCTGACAGAGCCGTCCCACATCCCAGCTCCTTGCACACAACTGAAGCATCGTTTAGGTCCCAGGTGTCATCGCATATGGTTCCCCATCGCTGGTTGTGAAGAACCTCAACTCGCCCAGAGCAGTTGTTGGATCCATTCACCAGCCTGAGCATTGATTGCCCCGAAGTGTCCAACTCTGTAACAAGAAACAGACATGAGTTCATACATTGTCATTGGCTATGGCTCCAGTCAGGCTTGGAAATGTATTAAGCCACAGGAAAATGACAACATCCATTTGGACGTGCAGCCCCCAGCTGCTAGGGAAATGTGTGAAAAGAGATCCTGTTGCTGGCTACATTGCCAGAGATGGCTTGGGATTTTCCATTCATCAGCTCAGATAGGAAGGGATCACAACTCCAGAGCTTGGGTTGCCTGACAAAGGGTACTGGGGTCAATAGTGGTAGGAACCATTGCCTGCCGAAATGTAGGTAGAACTATCAGAAAGGGAGACCTCTTAGGACAAGAGGAAATGGCCTCAAGATGTGGCAGGGAAGGTTCAGGTTAGATATTAGGAAAAAAAATTATTCACAGAAAGAGCAGTGTTGGAACAGGCTGCCCAAAGAGGTGGTGGAGTCACCATCCCTGGCAGCATTCAAGACACATGTAGATGAGGCACTTAGCAGACATGGTGGTGACAAGTTTATGGTTGGACTTAGAAGTCTTTTCCAACCATTATGATTCTATGATTTTAGAAGGGAGACCAGGCACTCTGTCTCGTTTTGCACAAAATCACACTAGCAACATGCTGAAATCTTGCCGTCTACACTGTGGCATTCATGTCATTCTCTGAAAGAGTTTTTACTAGGGTGTGGAAAAGGCACCAATCCCTGACTGCCATAAAGCGTTTGTGTTGATACTACACCCAACCTTCATGGTACTTAGACAGTTGAATATGGGTCACCTGAGCACACCACACCAGCATCCTCCTTATGGTCACAGTCATTGGATCCCCAACGCCCGGAGTGGCATTGGGAAAGGGCAGTTTCTGCCCCTGTGCAGTTCACATCATCCAGCCAGACACGGCCAACCCCTTGTCCAAAGTGGGCCAAGCCAGGGGCCGAAAGTGCTGTCCCACAACCCAGCTGCCGGCACACCACGGTGGCTTCAGTCAAACTCCAGCTGTCATCACACACTGTTCCCCAAATGTAGTTGTGAAGCACCTCCACTCTCCCAGAGCATCGACCTGAGCCATTCACCAGGCGCAATTCAGGCAACACTTCAGCGGCTGCATCTGTTGATGGCACAAGGAGGAAGAGACCAAGGGTAACACTAGACCAAATATCCCACAAACGAATCTGCAATGACCTCAGTAACCACATCCACAATAGCTATGAGAAAGCTCCCTAGCATTTAGAACAGAAAGATACGTAAGTTCACACAGAGCTGTTGAGGGATATTTAAAGTTTGGGGCTAAATACCACAGGTGAAGACAAAGGAGCCTTCAGAAGCCTTGTTGTTCACGTATCATCTGAACCCCAGCAAGTCACCACAATAAACTGCTACAATGTGTTTTAAGTCCTCCTGGATGGGTCTCCAGAAACTCATTGTATTAACTTGGTGATCACAGCAATTTACAATGAGAGAGGACGTATCTGTCTCTGTAGAGTCTATGAGGTTGTCAGCTGCTGGTCACTATGACTTGAGGGACTGTGACCTTGCTAGGAGCTGCTCTGACCTGTGGTCCAGTGCTCTCCTTCTGTCCTGTGCCTTTGGGCACATCCTTCTAGACAGTTTTAGAACACTTCTGTGAATCCCAGAAGAGAGTGTTCCCTCCTTCACAGAAGGATGACGTGTTTGTAGCAGGGCAAAGAGGGGACAAAGTCACCCTTCTGAACACCTACCCATACATCTGCTCTCCAGCCCTTTCCTGAAGTTTTGAGAGTGTTATTAATCTCTGGAGCAAAGCATCCTCCACTGACCTCTGCCTGTTGTGCATGCGTGATACTGTCAACAGTTACCTGTGCACACAACCCCGGCGTCTTCTCCATGGTCACAGTTATGTATGCCCCAGGGTCTGGCCTGGCACTCAGAAAGTGCAGCTTCTGTCCCGGTGCACTGAACATTGTCCAGCCAAATGCGGCCAGATCCTTTGCCAAAGTGAGCCAAGCCAGGGGCTGAGATCGGCGTCCCACAGTTCAGCTGCCGGCACACCACTTTGGCATCAAGAAAGTTCCAGTCGTCATCACATACAGTTCCCCACTGGTTCTCATGCAGTAACTCAACTCTTCCAGAGCAGCGGTTCGGACCATTCGCAAGGCGGAGTCCTGTGGAATGAGCATGATGGTCAGGAGGGTGGCTGTCCGGGTCTGCAAAAATCAGAAAAAAAACACACCATGAAAATCCCCTTGTCATTTATTTCTGGGCCACTACATGACCAAACTGACCATTCTGCTGTGCATAGTGTCCACTGACTGCACCGTGTTTCTTGATTGCATCTAGTAAATGTTAACACACAGTTGCCTCTGGACTGGATTGGGGCTGATCACTCTTTTAGCAGGGTAATGCCACATGAAAGCAGCAATTTATGATCTTTCCAGAGGTGGCTGGAGTTCCTGAAGATGTTTTTCCCTAGTGCTCATGGTTCACCATGATCCTCTATGCACATGGAGATGGCATTTGGAGGTTTGGCGCACACCTGTGCGTCTTTGGAGACAACTTGGGCATAGGTGGCAGTTGTTTGTTAGCCATTTCCACAAATATGTGTATTTTTTTCAGCTGCCAAGCAAGCTGTGACAGTCTCTGGGTGAAGAGGATGGTCTCTAGCTCTTTTCAGATCACTAGATTCCAGAGCATGGAAAAAAACATCCATCCCTTATTCTGGTGACATGGAGGAAGGGTCTCTGAAAATATCTCTCCTTCTGGTTGCCCCTGTGACTACCTCTCACCTGCCTTACTCTTATTCTTGCAGTATGTGCCTAAATAACAGACATTGTGTCTCTCGCCTTGCCCTCTTCCTGCAAAAAAACGCAATCAAAACAAGCAACTCCACGTTCTGCTCAACCTGGAGATGGGTTTTTCACAAACCGTCCCTTCTTGAGACCTTGTGTGTAGCAGACATCTTTTGCACGGGTGGATAATTTAGGTTGACACTTATTGCAAAGGAATTGCATGCTTTGTGAATGCCATTACTCCCCCCCATAACCTCCCTGAGTTCTTACGTGAGCATACCACACCAGCATCTTCACCGTGGTTGCAATTGTTTTCCTCGACCTTCACTCTACAGTAAGAGAGGACGATTTCTGTCCCTGTGCAGTTAACATCAGAGAGCCAGATGGGTCCTGAACCAGCCTTAGACAGACCAGACGCAGAGGCCGATAGGGCTTTTCCGCAGTGCATCTGGCGGCACACAACTTCAGCCTCTTGCAAGCCCCAGTGGTTGCCACACACAGTTCCCCACTGGTTGTTGTAAAGCACTTGGACTCTGCCGGCACAGCGGTGTGGTCCATCCACCAGCTGGAGGGGAACCCGCTGGGAAGCAACAGGATCTGCAAGGAATGAAACACTCAGAGAGTATCCGATGCATGGGGAGAACAGAAGCACTGGGAAAGATTATTTTACTTGTGTTCTCTTTACACAACCTCTGCAAAGAGCAATGGGTTATTTGACCACTGACATGCACAGAAAAATCAAGGTCTCATTAAGAAAATGCTCTGTGGACTCTGTCATTCTAATGGACAAAAGCGTCTATTTTCAAAGTGATTTGGTGTATTTTTTTACATGATATTTTCAAGCATGCCGAGGAATAAAGAGGAATACACTGCAAGTTGGTTTGAGAATTCGGGAAAAATGTGTGTAGGAAGTACTTGTCATTTGACTGCTAATGCGATGGAAAGGAGAGGACTGAGGGCAATCTGACCATTTGCAGGATGTGTTGGGGAGCCTGCAGGGCAAATGGGTAAATGATACCTAGCCACATTGTGAATATACTAGAGGAGACCATTAGACTTCAATTACAGCAAGAAAGGTTCAGGTAAATGGTTAAAAAGTGATATTTAGTAGTGGCAGTTAAGTGCTGCACTGTCTGAGCAGGTGTTGGATACCCATTGCAAGGGAATTAAGAACAGGTTAGACCTGTCTGGCAGGAGTTTGCACTGTTGTTCATTTCCTAGGGATGGGATTAGGCTAGAGGAGTTCTCAGAGTCGATCAGAGCCTACATTTTATCCCAATTCCCTAGAAAATGATGTTTCTGCAGCTGTATTGCTTTTCTGGAAGCCCTAATGTAATATTTGAATCCTCTGGCCAGTAAATGGACAGAGCACTGCCTCTCTATGCTCTATTTAATTCCCACAGAGGTAGTTTTAAAGATTGATCTACATGTGTGCCTCCACTGCTAGGAGAGCTGGGGAGCTGATCCCAAAATTCGTTAGTTTTGACATAAAATTTTCCTTTGTGATTACTTGAACCTAAACCCACCTGTAGAAGACGGCCCCACACATTCTGCTCTCTATAAGCCTGGAAGAGTGAGAGAGGCATCTGCAATAACTACACAAAGAGCTGCAATTTTTCAGCTTTGTAACTCTTATCCCAAGAGACATTTTCTTCCTATGCGGAATTGGGACACTGCATCAGGAACTCACAGCCATTGTGGGGTTTTTTACTCACAGGAACAAGTATACTTAAGTTATGCATGAAAATCAGAAGGGAACTTAGTTGGAAGTCAGGGAGGTACCAAATGAGGCAGGTAGAAGGGAAAAAAAAAAAAAAAAAGCAAAAACACCATCCCAGCTATTAGGGAGAATGGTCTTGCAGCACAATTAGTCACCTTCTGCAAAGACTTTCCTATCTGCAAGCTGAAGAGCAAAATAGCTGCTCATGTTTGTGCTGGAGGAAATAGGACTTTGTGCTCTACCCTCAAAAAAACACACAGAACAGTCCTGAAGAAGCGGCCAACACAAATAACCCAGTTTTGGTCTTAACTGCAACAGATTAGTAAGGTCCTAAACATTTCCCAACAGCTCTGTGTAAGGGCAACGGTGCAGAGGCCAGATTAATTAGTTGGACAGTAAGATCTCCTCCGCTGGGCTTTTCCTTTTGCTTCTGAAGGTTGGCAGTTCAAAGGATGCTTTGCACTATCTCTCTGTAAAACCAATGAGATTAGGTGTGTTGTAGAGCATCTGTCACTGTCCTCCTGTCCTCTATTCTATTCTTCAGCTTGGAATCTAGCAGTGCTGGCCATTCCCCCTGTTTCTGTGGATAACAGACCCCGTTTCCCAAACTGAACACTCTCCTGGGATGCAGCTCCTCCCATGGGAGAGCTGGTTCAGAGGAGAGATACTGGAAATGCAGGATAGCTGGCAGAGAGATGCATTACTCACCATAGAGGCATGCAAGGTAGATCAGGAGCCCAATTCCAGTGTATCTAACCAGAATCTTCCGTAGGGGCAACAGGCGATGTCCTGAAAACTCCATGCCCGTAGCACACACTTTAGGGTAGGCAATCATCCTAGCGAGAGCTGAAAGCTGAGCTGGGTTCAGCTGAAAGGTTATGTTTGTCCCCTCCTCTGCAGTGACCTGCCTGTCTTTGCCCCAACTCCATCCCGCCTCCTGATCGGATCCCTCCTCCCTGCTTCCCCTGGAAATGCCCTGGGATTTGGTCCTGTGTTTGGAAGCTGTTTAAGTGGCCTCACCACTGCAGCAGCACCTGTTAGGCTTCCCGCTTCCCAGCTCTGCTTCCCTTTCATATCAGTGAAGGCCAATGGGATACTGGGGTGCATCAAGAAGAGCATCTCCAGGAGGTCGAGGGAGGTGATCCTGCCCCTCTACTCAGCCCTGGTGAGGCTGCATCTGGAGTATTGTGTCCAGTTCTGGGCTCCACAGGACAAGAGGGAAGTGGAGCTGCTGGAGAGAGTCCAGAGCAGGGCTACGAGGATGATGAGGGGCCTGGAACATCTGCCCTATGAGGAGAGGCTGAGGGAGCTGGGCCTGTTCAGCTGGAGAAGAGAAGGCTGAGAGGGGATCTGAGCAGTGTCTAGAAGTACCTCAAGGGAGGCAGTGAGGAGGATGGGGCTGGCCTCTTTTCACTGGTGGCCACCAACAGAACTAGAGGAAACAGCCGGAAACTGAAACACCAAAAGTTCCACAGGAACTTAAGGAAAAAATTCTTGGCAGTGAGGGTGCGTGGAAGAATTGCTTGAAAAGAGGGAACTTCTTAGAGAAAAACTAGGGAATAATAGAAGTTTGGGCATTACAGAAGCTTGCTTGGGGTGATACACAGGTGCCACTTCCAGGATGGTTGGTGTGCAAGGATGCAGCTCCTCCACGGTTCCCACCAGCACAATCAGCCCTCCTCACAGCTGCAAAGAGGAGTAACGAAGGATGGAGCAGAGTGAAGACACCATGGCCAAGCTCTGCTGCGCTCCCCGTGCTGGGCCGCACAGTAGCTCTCCAATGGGAGATACAAGATAAGATGTCTGGTGCTGTGCCAGCAAGAGCGGCAAATCACTCCTTTTGGATGAACTTTGCTTGAATTTTGCTCATTATAATGTCAAAACACACCTCCATCCCCAAAGTTACCCACCTCCGAGGTACAACCACTCCACACTGAGCACGCGCTCTGGATTTTCGATTGACTGTACCTTTATATAAAAGCAAGAAACTTTTTCACCAATAAATAACAGGTATGACTATAGTCACTTAAGCTCCACCAAAATATAAGAAAAAAAGGATAAAAGGTGAGTTACGGAGGAAAGGAAGAGGAGGAAAATTTCCATCGTAACTTTTGGATCAGTCAATGGGCTGATGCCCCCTTTCCTCCCCTCGGGTTGGGATACCGCCTGAGGAGACTCCTCGAGACCGAGAACCCTCTCCCATCTTCTGAGGTGAGTGATGATTGCGTGTTTGTACATCAGAGACAGCTAAAAAAACCCCACGCTGTAGCAGAGGATTTCCTGTACTGACATCCGGAACCTGCTTTGTAAATGTTGCATTTGAATAAATCATGATATTCGTGAACTCGACTACTTGTTTAGAAGGCAATCAGACCTGCAGTTGGCAGACTGTTCCTGAGTCCAAAAATGCCAGAGTTGGGCCTATAGTTGATCATACTATTGGTGAACTCGATTTGCTCCTAGGAAGGTGGTAGGACCTACAGATGACAGACTGTTCATGAATCCGATACTGCCAGAGTTGGGCATATAGCTAATAAAATATTTGATATCTCCTTCCCTCCCATCAGGGCTTTCAAACTGCAACAGGGTGATAAAGCACTGGAACAGGCTGCCAAGAGATGTTGTGGAATCTCCTTCCTGGATGCCACCCTGTGCCACCTGCTCCAGGTGACCCCGCGTGTGGAGCGGGGTTGAACTAGATGATCTCTAAAGGTCCCTTCCAATCTTAAGGATTCTATGAATGCCAAATTCTGGCCTCTAGTGTTTTTTTCATGAGATAGTCTAGGATCTTTATCTGCATCCAGATGCCCTCATCTTCACCTATAAGAGTTCCACAAGCTGCATCCATTTAGACTCTGCTCTCTCAGTCTTCTGCCCCTCTTGTGCACAAGGTTAGTACAGCCACGTATTTGTGAAATCTGAACTATAGTTTCTTGTCCCCATGCACATCACTTTGAGCAAAACCAGCACCACTGCTGCACCACCTAAGGGTACAGCTCATTCATTCCCAAGAAACAACTCGGGAGAATGCGGTGAGAGGAGATGCATCTGAGCCCTAACAAGGACACCGAGATCTGAACTGGAGCCAAGATTTTTCCACATTTGGATTATAAGGGCAGTAAGAATTGTTTTGACCGTGTTGGAAAGAGCCAGTTTATTTTTACAGATATATCAAATATTAGAAGTATCTAGGACCTGGTGTTCTTTTTTTCACATGTTGTCCCCAGCACACCACCAGAGATGGAGATAAAGTGACCTCTCAGCCCTCATCTGCACCAAGACTTTGCTCACAATGCCTTATCTGGGAGGAAGCTTCAATTTTTCTCCTGTCCTCCCTCAGGTTTATCCTGGGGCAGTGTCATCGTCTTGGCTTTCACCAGCCAGACCATTTCATTGCGGGGCTCTTCAGCAACTTCTGTTATGGCTGTGAGTTGACCACTTCCCTGAATCCAGAGAGTTCCCAGAGAATTCAATTCCAGATCATTGCCTGAAAAGAAAAAGGACGGAATGTCAGAGGACTCCACTCAATAAGGAGCATGGAGAATCTGTGAGAGAATCTGCTCAGTGCCAGGTTCACAGACACAACTATGGGGCTGTTGCAAGGACACAATCTGCCATTCACCTGGAAAAGAGCATTGCACAGCCCTAGGACTAGGACATTGCACAAAGTATGTCTCCAGCTGTGCTGCTGGCTTGCCCTGAGCACAGAAATCAGATGACCACTCTTCACAGTTCCTTCTGTTCTTATCTTGCTCGTTACGTGGTCGTTGATCTAGGGTGACCTGGGCTCTGCTGCAAGGAGCCCGCAGCCCACACACATGACACCAGCCCAGATCCCCATCAGCTCTATGAGTAAAAGTAAAGGCTGACCTGCTGAATGCAGAAAAACCCTGGACCGTGGCCTTTTCTTCGTCAACAGCAGGACAGCCCCCATCAGCAATGCAAGAAGTAGCAATGCCACCAGGCCCAGAAGAAGAGGTGTTGGCAGTGGGATGCTAGAGAGTCTTGCAGTCGTGCCTGGGATAGAGACCAAGGCTGTGAGGTCAGCACCTACCTGGGCTTCCCTACCTGCACTCAGCCACCAGCTGTGGGTAACAGGTAACTCCTGTCCCCACAACCAACCAACACAGCGGGACTGTGAGTTCAATATACCAAGCCCCAAAACTCTCACTGCTATAAAATAGTCAGTGTCTTACAATGGAAGATTGTTGCTCATTTTCATGAAAAAGATTGAAGGCAAAGTGCTTTTCTAGAGATAACTTTCTTGCCATTGCAATTTACTACAGTCACTGTGGAGCCTCGTGTCAAGGAGAGGGGCCCAGGAGGATTCCCTGTTCATCTGCATCTCTCTGTAGTCTGAACATGATCTCAGGTGACCCTGGAAGATCTGTCACTCCCCTGATATTTAAGATACAGCCCTTGGGCATCAACTCAGGATGAAGACATGCTTCCATAACATCTCACCCCCGTGATTTGTTTGCACATAAATAGATATATTTATACTGCAAATATGAGCCTGAATGATCCAAGATTTCCTTGTGAAGTCGCATGAACATTGGACAATGCAATAGCCATAATGCGAGCAAAACAGTTTCAGATTGCTTCCCTATAAAAGTGAATATTACAGGACACGGTGTGAGGGGCTACAAGGTATGAAATTTATGAAGGTACCTTGAAAGGTAAAACAATGAGACTTGCCAAGCAAATGAAGCTAGGCTGACAAGCTTCAACTCAAAGCTTCACTGCTTGAGTTTGCCACCATGGACTCAGCCATGGACTTCTCCATAGCTTAATGGTGACATCGATCTCAGAGAGATGAGACTAATCTTATCCAACTTAGTTGCGTGACTGCTGAATACATGACAGGTTTCCAGCATGGACGTGCAAATGGTTTACCTGAACATACAACACCTGCATCGTCATCATGGGAGCAGCTATGTAGTCCCCATGGATTGGCTCTGCACTCAGCAAGGGAGGTTTCTGTTCCTGTGCAGTCAACCCCATCCAGCCAGATAGGGTCATGTCCTTGCCTCAAGTGAGCTGAGGTGGGGGTAGATATTGCTGTCCCACAGCCCAGCTGCCGGCACACCACTTCTGCATCCTTCATGTCCCATCCATTGCCACACACGCTGCCCCACTGCTGGTCATGCAGCACCTCAACTCTCCCTGAGCAACGATTGGAGCCATTCACTAGTCGAAGGGGAGATGGCTCTGAAATGAGCAAACACAGAAGGTAAAGCTTCTAGGCAGCTCTAGATCTAATCCATGTCTACAAATACCGCAAGGGAGGCAGTGAGGAGGATGGGGCTGGCCTCTTTTCCTTAATGGCCACTGATAGGACTGGAGGAAACGGCCACAGACTGAAGCACCAAAAGTTCCACAGGAACTTAAGGAAGAAGTTTCTTAACAGTGAGGGTGACAGAGCACTGGAACAGGCTGCCAAGAGAGGTTGTGCAGTCTTCTTCTCTGGAGATCTTCAAAACCCGCTTGGACGCAGTCCTGTGCCACGTGCTCTAGGTGACCCTGTGTGTGCAGGGGGGTTGGACTAGATGACCTCTAGAGGTCCCTTCCAACCTTACGGAATCTATGAGTCTATCATACCATTGATCACAAGCTGGCAATTAGTTCACATCAGAGAGGGTTACCTGAGCACTCAACACTGACATCTTCTCTGTGATGGCACTGCTGGACTCCCCATGGGGTGCCTGGACACTCCGAGAGCGTGGCTTCTGTCCCCGAGCAACTGATGTTCGCCAGCCAGATGGGACCTTGTCCTTGTCCAAAGGACTTGCTGGGAGCTGAGAGAGCCACCCCACAGCCCAGCTGCCGGCACAGCACTTGAGCATCCTGCATGTCCCAGCCCTCGGCGCACACGCTGCCCCACGTGTGGTTGTGCAGCACCTCGACTCTCCCCACGCAGGGACTGGAGCCGTTCACCAACCGGAGGGGAGGTGGCTCTGAAAGAGGGGGAAAAAAAAAAAGAGAGAGCAGAATGAGCAGTTGAGATGTTCCTGAACATCCGATCAGGACAGACCCTTGGAATGTATTTACTGCCAAAGCCACAAGCCTTCCAGACGGACCAGATCTTTATGGAGAGACCAGCCTTGCTATCAGCCTGCTCTTCTGAGAAGAAAAGGCAGTTGAGGAACCACATTTAACAACTTTAGATAGAAAACGCACCCCTACAATTGAAGTAATCTTGTGGATGTGCCTGTGGGTGATCTGCAAGAGCAAGTCAAAGGGAACCAGGAGACAGGGATGTTGGCTGTGTACAGGGCAATTTGTGCAGTGAACGCTATCCATGGACTAGGTTCATAAAGTGCACTCGCTGCCCTGAAGGTAATAGAGAAAATGTGCTCATTAGGGAATAAAACGCACAAAGACATCTCCAAGATGGGTAGGAGAAATAGCCCAACCCAAGAGACTGGGGAAAGAGAAATAAAATGAGCATCTGAGAAGCTGTCTGAGCATTTTCCATCACCATAACAGTAAAAAGGACCCCCTAGGGCAATCTGCATTGCACTAATTTGAGTAGGATGAGACCAGACTGACTTTGCAACCACCAGCTCCCTGCCTGAGTACGGAGGGCTCTGTGGCTTCAGACAGCAAAATCCCAGAGACGGGACCCGGTGCATGAGGCTCAGTACTGGGCAGTCCCCAGAGCACGGATTGCCTCTGGCTATGAACCTGCACGGAGCCGCTGCCTGTGCCCTGGGAAGGTGTTTGGCCCCAGAGCCAGCCCTGCTATGGGGGTGGCCGAGGATGCGGCGTGCAGGAGGCGCTGCACGGAGCTGGCACGGGGACATGGACGGGGCCAGGAGCAGCGGGCAGCACCCGGTGCTGACCTGCCACCTTCCCCGTCCCTGGGCAGCGCGGCGCAGAAAGGCAGGGAAATGGCACGGGTGACGGTTACCTGCACACACGACACTGGCTTCCTGCCCATGGCTGCAGTTACGGGGTCCCCAGGGCTCGGCAGGGCATTCGGAGAGGGCGGCTTCCCTCCCCGTGCAGTGAACTCTGTCCAGCCAGAAGGGCCCGTGTCCGTGGCCAAAGTGAGCTGAGCGGGGGGCAGCGAGCGCAGCCCCGCAGCCCAGCTGCCAGCAAACCACGAGGGCATCCAGCAGGTCCCAGCCGGCATCACAGACGCTGCCCCAGCGCTGCTCGTGCAGCACCTCCAGCCTTCCCGAGCAGCGGCCGGAGCCGTTCACCAGCCGCAACTCCGTGGGATCTGCAATGGGAAAGGCCTGGAGCATACAGGGAAACACGGATGCACACGTCCAGGCCTGGCACCTCCAGCAGGCCTGAGACCACAGATACCTCCGCAAGGGCTTCAGGCCACGAGGAGGAGCAGACACAGCATTCCAAGGGGTTTAATGACTGACACTTCCCCACACATCTTGCAGGGAGCTCTCCCAGAGCAGAGGCTACCGAATTTCCCCTTAACCATCAGCAGAGAGGCATGGGTACATCTATATAGGGCTTTTCAGGTCATCCTCAGAGGATACCTGATGCACTGGGTGAGATGAGCTACTACATCACTCTGGCCCCATTAGACCTGGGCATGGAGCAGAGCAGCCTGGAGGTAGCAGGTCTGCATCCCTCTTCGTGTAACAGCAAGGTCCAGAGGGAGGAAGGTGTCCAGCATGTGAGCTGCGGTGGGAACACCTTGCCTAGGGCTCCTGTCTCCCAGGCCACAGCTCTGGAGCAGCAGGGACAGCAGAGCATCAGTGCTGGGAAGTTGTCTAGCACGCGACCCTCAACCTCAGCTATCAGAGGCCTGGAGTTGTTGCTCCAGAACTGGCCCTCCTTATGCTCCCAAAGACACATGTGGGGAAGAGAGGAAGACGACAGCCTCCCCATGCAGAACAGCCCTGCACGCAATAACCTTTGCAAAAAGTGCAGCAGAGGCAAAGAGAGATCCCTGTAGAAATTGCAGACCCAGCCCAGCAGCATTGCCCCCTTTTCCTGGTGCTGCAGTGACCCAGCTGCAGGATACCTGAGCACACCACAGCAGCATCTTTTGCATGGCCGCAAGCATGGACACCCCAGGGCTCGGCTGGGCATTTCGAGAGGGCCTCTTCCATCCCGGTGCAGTTCACCCCGTCCAGCCAGACGGGACCATGCCCTTGGCCAAAGAGAGCTGAACCAGAGGCAGAGAGCGCAGCCCCACAGCCCAGCTCCCGGCACACCACCTCCGCGTCCAGCAGGTCCCAACCATGGCCGCAGACGCTGCCCCAGCGCTCCTCGTGCAGCACCTCTACCCGTCCCGAGCAGCGCCCGGAGCCGTTCACCAGCCGCACCTCGCTTGGCTCTGCAAGAAGCAGAAACACAAAGGCTAAGGAGACCCGGTGGCCACAGACGTCTCTTCCGTCCTTTTACCCCCATGTTGACCAATGCAGTCCCCCCGCACACATGGCTGAAGAGGCATGGGACTCAATGCAAAGAGGTGCTCAGGACAGACCCATGCAAACAGCAGAGGAGCAGGCATTGCAGCAGGAGCTTGGGTGGGACCAGAAGCAGGACTGCTCCTAGCTCTGCTCCGTGACACAGTGGGGCCAGCTCCCTTGGGCCCCTGATGCTCAGCTCCACGTGCTGCACAGGCAGCAAGATCACGTCTGTAGTGAGATCACATCAGTGAGCTGAGCAGGGGGCAGACAGCGTGGCCCTGCAGCCCAGCTGCCAGCAAACCACGAGGGCATCCAGCAGGTCCCAGCCGTCATCACAGACGCTGCCCCAGCGCTGCTCGTGCAGCACCTCCAGCCTTCCCGAGCAGCGGCCGGAGCCGTTCACCAGCCGCAACTCCGTGGGATCTGCAATGGGAAAGGCCTGGAGCATACAGGGAGACACTGAGAGATGTTAAGGACCTGGCACATCTAACCCTGAGACTATGGATGCCACCACAAGGGATAAAGGCTAAAAGGAGGAGTGGCCAAGCGCTGAAAAACAGAGAATTATAGAATCATTCTGGTTTCAAAACACGGTCGAAATAATCGAGTGAAAACTAGAACCTCTGAAACCCAGGCAATGCTGTCAGGTGCAGCTCCACTGGAAAGCATTTTGACTCATCATGAAGGTCTCAACCAAGACTTGCCTTTGGCAGGAGAAGCCAAGAAGAGCTCTTGCAACATGTCCTACAGCAGCATAGGGTTACAGGAAGCCTTAAGGACTCTTGCTAAAAAACAAGTTATGCAATACGATACCTCCACCCTAGACGTATATATATACACTGATTAGATCCCCTCTCAGTCTTCCCTTCTTCAGGCTGAACAGACCCAGCTCCCTCAGCCTCAGATTGTCACAAAGCATGTTCCTACAGAGTTATGGACATGGGTATCACACTTGCCCCTCATCACTGCAATGTTTCATTGCATGCATTGACTAATGCCCCTTAGGCAACTCCATAGGTCCTTGATCCCTGTGTTCTTCTCAATTAAAGATAAAAGCACATCCTGAAACGTGGTTACCTGAGCACACCACACCAGCATCTTCTCCGTGGTTGCAGTTATGCTCTCCCCAGGCCTTGGCCCTGCACGTGGACAGGGCCTCTTCCGTTCCCGTGCAGTCCAGGTCATCCAGCCAGATGGGGCCAGATCCTTGGCCAAAGCGGGCCGAGCCGGGGGCGGACAGCGCTTTCCCGCAGCCCAGCTCCTGGCAAAGCACTCGCGCCTCCTCCAGGCCCCAGCCATCGTCGCAGACGCTGCCCCAGCGCTCCTCGTGCAGCACCTCCACTCTCCCCGAGCAGCGCCCGGAGCCGTTCACCACACGCACCTCGCTCGCCTCTGCAACAAACACACGTGAAAGGCTAAGGAGAGATGGTGGGCACCCATGTCTTCTCTTCCTCTTGTCCCCATGTTGATCAATGCTTTGAGCTCAACACCCTGTCACTGCAGAGTGTGTGGATCCTCTGAGAGGTGGTCACTGGACACCATGTCAAAGCCCTAACACCTCTGCACCCCCTGCCCCCATGGCAGGTGGAGCTCCGCTGGAAAGCATTTGGAGTCCACGTGGACATCTCAACCTGCACCTCCCCTTGCTCCCTTGGAGGGGGAACTCAAGAAGATCCTTCTCCTCTTGCCACATGCTCTGCTGTAGGTCGTGGCTGCAGGAAGCCTCCTAGGCACCAACATGGCTGTGCAAATGGGGAGCGGCTGAGAGTGAGGGCAAACTCAGACCCCAAATCCTTCTAGGTATCCATCCTCTTGTGCCCTGTACTCGTCCCAGAGAGAACCAAGAGCACAGCCATAACCTCTGTCTCCATTCTTGAGGAAGAAGGAGCATAGCTTGTGCTTTAGAGGTGTCCTCAGCCTGTACACCAGCCTCAATCCACTCACACCACCAGAACCTCACAGTCTCCCAAGCCCACCCAATGCAACAGAGTCCTGAGCGCCAGCTTTGCCCCAGGCCACCTCACCTGCGCACACCACACCAGCGTCTTCTCCGTGGTTGCAGTTATGCTCTCCCCAGGCCTTGGCCCTGCACGTGGACAGGGCCTCTTCGGTGCCCGTGCAGTCCAGGTCATCCAGCCAGATGGGGCCAGATCCTTGGCCAAAGCGGGCCGAGCCGGGGGCGGACAGCGCTTTCCCGCAGCCCAGCTCCTGGCAAAGCACTCGCGCCTCCTCCAGGCCCCAGCCATCGTCGCAGACGCTGCCCCAGCGCTCCTCGTGCAGCACCTCCACTCTGCCCGAGCAGCGCCCGGAGCCGTTCACCACACGCACCTCGCTCGCCTCTGCAAGAAACACATGGGCAAAGGCTAAGGAGAGATGGTGGGCACCCATGTCTTCTCTTCCTCTTGTCCCCATGTTGACCAATGCTTTGAGTTCAACACCCTGTCACTGCAGAGTGTGTGGTCCTCTGAGAGGTGGTCCCAGGACACCATGTCAAAGCCCTAACACCTCTGCTCCCCCTGGCGCCATGGCAGGTGGAGCTCTGCTGGAAAGCATTTGGAGTCAACATGGACATCTCAACATGCACCTCCCTTTACAATCTTGGAGGAGAAACTCAAGAAGATCCTTCTCCTCCTGCCACGTGCTCTGCTGTAGTTCATGGCTGCAGGAAGCCTCCTAGGCACCACAATGGCTGTGCAAATGGGGAGCAGCTGAGAGTGAGGGCAACCTCGGACCTCGGGACCATCTGGTTATCCATCCTGTTGTGCCCTATACTTGTTCTCGAGAGAACCGAGAACACCGCCCTAACCTCTGTCTCCAACCCAGAGCATTGAGAGGCATAGCTTGCGCTTCAGAGGTGTCCTGGGCCTGTGCACCAGCCCCAACCCACTCACACCACCAGAACCTCACAGTCTCCCATGCCCACCCAATGTAACAGAGTCCCGAGCACCAGCTTTGACCCAGGCCACCTCACCTGAGCACACCACGCCAGCATCTTCTCCATGGTTGCAGTTATGCTCTCCCCAGGCCTTGGCCCTGCACGTGGACAGGGCCTCTTCAGTTCCCGTGCAGTTGAGGTCATCCAGCCAGATGGGGCCAGATCCTTGGCCAAAGCGGGCCGAGCCGGGGGCGGACAGCGCTTTCCCGCAGCCCAGCTCCTGGCAAAGCACTCGCGCCTCCTCCAGGCCCCAGCCATCGTCGCAGACGCTGCCCCAGCGCTCCTCGTGCAGCACCTCCACTCTCCCCGAGCAGCGCCCGGAGCCGTTCACCACACGCACCTCGCTCGCCTCTGCAACAAACACACGTGCAAAGGCTAAGGAGAGATGGTGGATTCCCATGTCTTCTCTTCCTCTTGCCCCCAGGTTGACCAATGTGTTGAGCTCAACACCCTGTCACTGCAGAGTGCGTGGATCCTCTGAGAGGCGGTCACAGGACACCATGTCAAAACCCGAACACCTCTGCACCCCCTGGCACCATGGCAAGTGGAGCTCTGCTGGAAAGCATTTGGAGTCCACACGGACGTTTCAGCCCGCAGCTCCCTTTGCAAACTTGGAGGAGAAACTCAAGAAAAACCTTCGCCTCCTGCCACGTGCTCTGCTGTATCTGGTGGCTGCAGGAAGCTTCCTAGGAAACACAATGGCTGTGCAAATGGGGAGCAACTGAGAGAGAGGGCAAAATGGGACCCCAAATCCATCTCGTAATCCATCCTGTTGTACCCTGTACTTGTCCTCAAGAGAACCAAGAGCACAGCCATAGCCTCTATTCCAACCCAGAGCATCAAGGGGCCTAGCTTGCGCTTTAGAGGTGTCCTCAGCCTGTACACCAGCCTCAATCCACTCACACCACCAGAACGTCACAGTCTCCCAAGCCCACCCAATGCAACAGAGTCCTGAGCGCCAGCTTTGCCCCAGGCCACCTCACCTGCGCACACCACACCAGCGTCTTCTCCGTGGTTGCAGTTATGCTCTCCCCAGGCCTTGGCCCTGCACGTGGACAGGGCCTCTTCGGTGCCCGTGCAGTTGAGGTCATCCAGCCAGATGGGGCCAGATCCTTGGCCAAAGCGGGCCGAGCCGGGGGCAGACAGCGCTTTCCCGCAGCCCAGCTCCTGGCAAAGCACTCGCGCCTCCTCCAGGCCCCAGCCATCGTCGCAGACGCTGCCCCAGCGCTCCTCGTGCAGCACCTCCACTCTGCCCGAGCAGCGCCCGGAGCCATTCACCACACGCACCTCGCTCGCCTCTGCAACAAACACACGTGAAAGGCTAAGGAGAGATGGTGGGCACCCATGTCTTCTCTTCCTCTTGTCCCCATGTTGACCAATGCTTTGAGTTCAACACCCTGTCACTGCAGAGTGTGTGGTCCTCTGAGAGGTGGTCCCAGGACACCATGTCAAAGCCCTAACACCTCTGCTCCCCCTGGCGCCATGGCAGGTGGAACTCTGCTGGAAAGCATCTGGAGTCCACATGGACATCTCAGCCCACAATTCCCTTTGCAATCTTGGAGGAGACACTCAAGAAGATCCTTCTCCTCCTGCCACGTGCTCTGCTTTAGGTCGTGGCTGCAGGAAGCCTCCTAGGAACCACAAAGGCTGTGCAAATTAGGAGCAGTTGAGTGTGAGGGCAAACTGGGACCGCAGACCATCTGGTTATCCATCCCATTGTGCCCTGTACTTGTCCTCAAGAGAACCGAGAGCACAGCTGTAACCTCTGTCCCCAAACCAGAGCATAGAGAGGCATAGCTTGCGCTTTAGAGCTCCCCTGGGCTTGTGCACCAGCCCCGACCCACTCACACCACCAGAATCTCACAGTCTCCCATGCCCACCCAATGCAAGAGAGCTCTGAGCGCTAGCTTTGACCCATGCCACCTCACCTGAGCACACCACACCAGCATCTTCCCCGTGGTTGCAGTTATGCTCTCCCCAGGCCTTGGCCCTGCACGTGGACAGGGCCTCTTCGGTGCCTGTGCAGTTGAGGTCATCCAGCCAGATGGGGCCAGATCCTTGGCCAAAGCGGGCCGAGCCGGGGGCGGACAGCGCTTTCCCGCAGCCCAGCTCCTGGCAAAGCACTCGCGCCTCCTCCAGGCCCCAGCCATCGTCGCAGACGCTGCCCCAGCGCTCCTCGTGCAGCACCTCCACTCTGCCCGAGCAGCGCCCGGAGCCGTTCACCACACGCACCTCGCTCGCCTCTGCAAGAAACACATGTGCAAAGGCTAAGGAGAGCCGCTGGGCACCCGTGTCTGCTCTTCCTCTTGTCCCCATGTTGACCAATGCTTTGAGCTCAACATCCTGTCACTGCAGAGTGTGTGGATCCTCTGAGAGATGGTCAAGGACACCATGTCAAAGCCCTAACACTTCTACACCCCCTGGCACTATGTCAGGTGGAGCTCCGCTGGAAAGCATTTGGAGTACACATGGACATCTGAGCCCACACCTCCCTTTGTTCCCTTGGAGGAGAAACTCAAGAAGATCCTTCTCCTCTTTCCACGTGCTCTGCTGTAGGTTGTGGCTGCAGGAAGCGTCCTAGCCACCACAATGGCTGTGCAAATGGGGAGCAGCTGAGAGTGAGCGCTAACTCAGACCCCAAATCCTTCTAGGTATCCATGCTGCTGTGTCCTATACTTGTCCCGTAGAGAACCAAGAGCCCAGCCATAACCTCTGTCTCCAACCCAGAGCATTAAGAGGCATAGTTTGTGCTTTAGAGGTGTCCTCAGCCCATGCACCTGCCCCAAACCACTCAAGCCACCAGAACCTCACAGTCTCCCAAGCCCACCCAAAGCAACAGAGTCCCAAGCGCTAGCTTTGACCCAGGCCACCTCACCTGAGCACACCACACCAGCATCTTCTCTGTGGTTGCAGTTATGCTCTCCCCAGGCCTTGGCCCTGCACGTGGACAGGGCCTCTTCGGTGCCTGTGCAGTTGAGGTCATCCAGCCAGATGGGGCCAGATCCTTGGCCAAAGCGGGCCGAGCCGGGGGCGGACAGCGCTTTCCCGCAGCCCAGCTCCTGGCAAAGCACTCGCGCCTCCTCCAGGCCCCAGCCATCGTCGCAGACGCTGCCCCAGCGCTCCTCGTGCAGCACCTCCACTCTCCCCGAGCAGCGCCCGGAGCCGTTCACCACACGCACCTGTCTTGCCTCTGCAACAAACACACGTGCAAAGGCTAAGGAGAGATGGTGGGCACCCATGTCTGCTCTTCCTCTCGTCCCCATGTTGATCAATGCTTTGAGCTTAACACCCTGTCACTGCAGAGTGTGTGGATCCTCTGAGAGGCGGTCACAGGACACCATGTCAAAGCCCTAACACCTCTGCACCCCCTGGCCCCCATGGCAGGTGGAGCTCCGCTGGAAAGCATTTGGAGTCCACATGGACATCTCAACCTGCACCTCCCCTTGCTCCCTTGGAGGGGGAACTCAAGAAGATCCTTCTCCTCTTGCCACAGGCTCTGCTGTAGGTCGTGGCTGCAGGAAGCCTCCTAGGCACCAACATGGCTGTGCAAATGGGGAGCGGCTGAGAGTGAGGGCAAACTCAGACCCCAAATCCTTCTAGGTATCCATCCTCTTGTGCCCTGTACTCGTCCCAGAGAGAACCAAGAGCACAGCCATAACCTCTGTCTCCATTCTTGAGGAACAAGGAGCATAGCTTGTGCTTTAGAGGTGTCCTCAGCCTGTACACCAGCCTCAATCCAATCACACCACCAGAACCTCACAGTCTCCCAAGCCCACCCAATGCAACAGAGTCCTGAGCGCCAGCTTTGCCCCAGGCCACCTCACCTGCGCACACCACACCAGCATCTTCTCCGTGGTTGCAGTTATGCTCTCCCCAGGCCTTGGCCCTGCACGTGGACAGGGCCTCTTCAGTTCCCGTGCAGTTGAGGTCATCCAGCCAGATGGGGCCAGATCCTTGGCCAAAGCGGGCCGAGCCGGGGGCGGACAGCGCTTTCCCGCAGCCCAGCTCCTGGCAAAGCACTCGCGCCTCCTCCAGACCCCAGCCATCGTCGCAGACGCTGCCCCAGCGCTCCTCGTGCAGCACCTCCACTCTCCCCGAGCAGCGCCCGGAGCCGTTCACCACACGCACCTGTCTTGCCTCTGCAACAAACACACGTGCAAAGGCTAAGGAGAGATGGTGGGCACCCATGTCTTCTCTTCCTCTTGTCCCCATGTTGACCAATGCTTTGAGCTCAACATCCTGTCACTGCAGAGTGTGTGGATCCTCTGAGAGGTGGTCACTGGACACCATGTCAAAGCCCTAACACCTCTGCACCCCCTGGCACCATGGCAGGTGGAGCTCTGCTGGAAAGCATCTGGAGTCCACATGGACATTTCAGCCTGCACCTCCCTTTGCAATCTTGGAGGAGAAACTGAAGAAGAACCTTCTCCTCCTGCCACGTGGTCTACTGTAGGTCGTGGCTGCAGGAAGCCTCCTAGGAGCCACAAAGGCTGTGCAAATTAGGAGCAGTTGAGTGTGAGGGCAAACTGGGACCCCAGACCATCTGGTTATCCATCCCATTGTGCCCTGTACTTGTCCTCAAGAGAACCGAGAGCACAGCCGTAACCTCTGTCCCCAAACCAGAGCATAGAGAGGCATAGCTCGCGCTTTAGAGCTCCCTTGGGCTTGTGCACCATCCCCGACCCACTCACACCACCAGAATCTCACAGTCTCCCATGCCCACCCAATGCAAGAGAGCTCTGAGCGCCAGCTTTGACCCAGGCCACCTCACCTGAGCACACCACACCAGCATCTTCCCCGTGGTTGCAGTTATGCTCTCCCCAGGCCTTGGCCCTGCACGTGGACAGGGCCTCTTCGGTGCCCGTGCAGTCCAGGTCATCCAGCCAGATGGGGCCAGATCCTTGGCCAAAGCGGGCCGAGCCGGGGGCGGACAGCGCTTTCCCGCAGCCCAGCTCCTGGCAAAGCACTCGCGCCTCCTCCAGGCCCCAGCCATCGTCGCAGACGCTGCCCCAGCGCTCCTCGTGTAGCACCTCCACTCTGCCCGAGCAGCGCCCGGAGCCGTTCACCACACGCACCTCGCTCGCCTCTGCAACAAACACATGTGCAAAATGGAACAAGATTCGCTGGACACCAATGTTTCCTTCTTCCTCTTGCCTCTGTGTTGCCCACTTCAGTCCTCCTATCACCAGGGATGAATGACAGCTACCAAATGACCAGGAACTTTCCATGAAATACACTCAACCTTGAAGATTGACTGCATAGTTGGCAATTCTGAGAAACTTTCATGTTGGAAGGGACCTTTAGAGATCCTGTAGTCACAGCCCTCTGCACTCCCAAGCCACCTGGAGCATGTGGCACAGAATTGTGTCCAAGCTGGTTTTCAATAACTGCAGAGAAGGAGGCTTCATAAGCTCTCCTGGAAACCTGTTCCAGGGCTCCGTCACTGTTAACGCATTTGTCCCTAAGTTCCTATGGAACTTTTGGCGCTTCAGTGTTTGGCCATTTCCCCTAATCCTGGCAGTGGCCACCACTGAAAAGAGGCCGGCCTCATCCTCCTGACCCCCACCCTTGACATACTTATATACATTGATTAGATCCCCTCTCAGCCTTCTCTTCTTCAGGCTGAACAGGCCCAGCACCCTCAGCCTCAAATTGTCACAAAGCATGTTCCTGCAGAGCTATGGCTTGAGTATCATACTCGCCCTTCATCAGCTCAGTTTTCATTGCACACATAGACTAATGTCCCTTAGGCAGCTCCATAGATCCTTGATCCCTCGATTCTTAGCAATTCAAGACAAATGCAAGTCCTGAAATACGGTTACCTGAGCACACCACCCCAGCATCTTCTCCGTGGTTGCAGTTATGCTCTCCCCAGGCCTTGGCCCTGCACGTGGACAGGGCCTCTTCGGTGCCTGTGCAGTTGAGGTCATCCAGCCAGATGGGGCCAGATCCTTGGCCAAAGCGGGCCGAGCCGGGGGCGGACAGCGCTTTCCCGCAGCCCAGCTCCTGGCAAAGCACTCGCGCCTCCTCCAGGCCCCAGCCATCGTCGCAGACGCTGCCCCAGCGCTCCTCGTGCAGCACCTCCACTCTCCCCGAGCAGCGCCCGGAGCCGTTCACCACACGCACCTCGCTCGCCTCTGCAACAAACACACGTGCAAAGGCTAAGGAGAGATGCTGGGCACCCATGTCTTCTCTTCCTCTTGTCCCCATGTTGACCAATGCTTTGAGCTCAACACCCTTTTACTGCAGAGTGTGTGGATACTCTGAGAGGTGGTCACAGGACACCATGTCAAAGCACTAACACCTCTGCACCCGCTGGCACCATGGCAGGTGGAGCTCTGCTGGAAAGCATCTGGAGTCCACATGGACATTTCAGCCTGCACCTCCCTTTGCAATCTTGGAGGAGAAACTGAAGAAGAACCTTCTCCTCCTGCCACATGCTCTGCTGTAAGTCGTGGCTGCAGGAAACCTCTTAGGCACCATAAATGCTGTGCAAATGGGGATCAGCTGAGTGTGAGGGTAAACTCGGATCCCAGGACCATCTGGTTATCCATCCCATTGTGCCCTGTACTTGTCCTTGAGAGAATCAAGAGAACATCCCTAACCTCTGTCCCCAACCCAGAGCATTGAGAGACATAGCTTGCACTTTAGAGGTGCCCTCAGCCTACGCTCCAGCCCCGATCCACTCACACCACCAGAACCTCACAGTTTCCCATGCCCACGCAATGCAAGAGAGCTCTGAGCGCTAGCTTTGACCCAGGCCACCTCACCTGAGCACACCACACCAGCATCTTCTCCGTGGTTGCAGTTATGCTCTCCCCAAGCCTTGGCCCTGCACGTGGACAGGGCCTCTTCGGTGCCCGTGCAGTTGAGGTCATCCAGCCAGATGGGGCCAGATCCTTGGCCAAAGCGGGCCGAGCCGGGGGCAGACAGCGCTTTCCCGCAGCCCAGCTCCTGGCAAAGCACTCGCGCCTCCTCCAGGCCCCAGCCATCGTCGCAGACGCTGCCCCAGCGCTCCTCGTGCAGCACCTCCACTCTGCCCGAGCAGCGCCCGGAGCCGTTCACCACACGCACCTCGCTCGCCTCTGCAACAAACACATGGGCAAAGGCTAAGGAGAGATGGTGGGCACCCATGTCTTCTCTTCCTCTTGTCCCCATGTTGACCAATGATTTAAGTTCGACACCCTGTCACTGCAGAGTGTGTGGTCCTCTGAGAGGTGGTCCCAGGACACCATGTCAAAGCCCTAACACCTCTGCTCCCCCTGGCGCCATGGTAGGTGAAGCTCTGCTGGAAAGCATTTGGAGTCCACATGGACATCTCAACATGCACCTCCCTTTACAATCTTGGAGGAGAAACTCAAGAAGATCCTTCTCCTCCTGCCACGTGCTCTGCTGTAGTTCATGGCTGCAGGAAGCCTCCTAGGCACCACAATGGCTGTGCAAATGGGGAGCAGCTGAGAGTGAGGGCAACCTCGGACCTCGGGACCATCTGGTTATCCATCCTGTTGTGCCCTATACTTGTTCTCGAGAGAACCGAGAACACCGCCCTAACCTCTGTCTCCAACCCAGGGCATTGAGAGGCATAGCTTGCGCTTTAGAGGTGCCCTGGGCCTGTGCACCAGCCCCGATCCACTCACACCACCAGAACCTCGCAGTCTCCCATGCCCACCCAATGCAACAGAGTCTCGAGCACTAGCTTTGACCCAGGCCACCTCACCTGAGCACACCACGCCAGCATCTTCTCCGTGGTTGCAGTTATGCTCTCCCCAGGCCTTGGCCCTGCACGTGGACAGGGCCTCTTCGGTGCCCGTGCAGTTGAGGTCATCCAGCCAGATGGGGCCAGATCCTTGGCCAAAGCGGGCCGAGCCGGGGGCGGACAGCGCTTTCCCGCAGCCCAGCTCCTGGCAAAGCACTCGCGCCTCCTCCAGGCCCCAGCCATCGTCGCAGACGCTGCCCCAGCGCTCCTCGTGCAGCACCTCCACTCTCCCCGAGCAGCGCCCGGAGCCGTTCACCACACGCACCTCGCTCGCCTCTGCAACAAACACATGTGCAAAGGCTAAGGAGAGATGGTGGGCACCCATGTCTTCTCCTCCTCTTGTCCCCATGTTGACCAATGCTTTGAATTCAACACCCTGTCACTGCAGAGTGTGTGGATCCTCTGAGAGGCGGTCACAGTACACCATGTCAAAGCCCTAGCAGCTCTGCACCCCCTGGCACCATGGCGGGTGGAACTCTGCTGGAAAGCATCTGGAGTCCACATGGACATCTCAGCCCACACCTCTCTTTGCAATCTTGGAGGAGAAACTCAAGAAGAACCTTCTCCTCCTGCCACGTGCTCTGCTGTTAGTCGTGGCTGCAGGAAACCTCTTAGGCACCACAAATGCTGTGCAAATGGGGATCAGCTGAGTGTGAGGGTAAACTCGGATCCCAGGACCATCTGGTTATCCATCCCATTGTGCGCTGTACTTGTCCTCGAGAGAATCGACAGAACAGCCCTAACATCTATCCCCAATCCAGAGCATTGAGAGACATAGCTTGCACTTTAGAGGTGCCCTCAGCCTACGCTCCAGCCCTGATCCACTCACACCACCAGAACCTCACAGTTTCCCATGCCCACGCAATGCAAGAGAGCTCTGAGCGCTAGCTTTGACCCAGGCCACCTCACCTGAGCACACCACGCCAGCATCTTCCCCGTGGTTGCAGTTATGCTCTCCCCAGGCCTTGGCCCTGCACGTGGACAGGGCCTCTTCGGTGCCTGTGCAGTTGAGGTCATCCAGCCAGATGGGGCCAGATCCTTGGCCAAAGCGGGCCGAGCCGGGGGCGGACAGCGCTTTCCCGCAGCCCAGCTCCTGGCAAAGCACTCGCGCCTCCTCCAGGCCCCAGCCATCGTCGCAGACGCTGCCCCAGCGCTCCTCGTGCAGCACCTCCACTCTCCCCGAGCAGCGCCCGGAGCCGTTCACCACACGCACCTCGCTCGCCTCTGCAACAAACACACGTGCAAAATGGAACAAGACCCACTGGATACTGAACTTCTTCCTCTTGCCTCTGTGTTGCCCACTTCAGCCCTCCTAACACCAGGGAAGAATGTCTTCTGCCAAATGACCAGGAGCTTTCCATGAAATACACTCAACCTTGAAGACTGACTCAATAGCTGGCAATTCCTAGAAACCTTCATGTTGGAAGGGACCTTTAGAGATCATGTAGTCCCAGCTCTCTGCAGTCCCAGGTCTCCTGGAGCATGTGGCACAGAATTGTGTCCCAGCTGGTTTTGAATAACTGCAGATAATGAGGCTTCATAACCTCTCCTGGAAACCTGTTCCAGGGCTCTGTCACCCTCACTGTGAATACATTTGTCCCTAAGTTCCTATGGAACTTTGGAGCTTCATTATTTGGCCATTTTCTCTAGTCCTAGAGGTGGACAGCACGGAAAAGAGGCCGGCCTCATCCTCCTGACCTCCATCCTTGATGTTTTTATATACATTGATTAGACCCCCTCTCAGCCTTCTCTTCTTCAGGCTGAACAGGCCCAGCACCCTCAGCCTCAAATTGTCACAAAGCATGTTCCTGCAGAGCTATGGACTTGGGTATCACACTTGCCCTTCATCACTGCAGGTTTCATTGCATACATTGACTAATGCCCCTTAGGCAGCTACATACGTCCTTCATCCTTCATTTCTCAGCAATCAAAGACAAAAGCAAGTCCTGAAACGGGGTTACCTGAGCACACCACGCCAGCATCTTCTCCGTGGTTGCAGTTATGCTCTCCCCAGGCCTTGGCCCTGCACGTGGACAGGGCCTCTTCGGTGCCTGTGCAGTCCAGGTCATCCAGCCAGATGGGGCCAGATCCTTGGCCAAAGCGGGCCGAGCCGGGGGCGGACAGCGCTTTCCCGCAGCCCAGCTCCTGGCAAAGCACTCGCGCCTCCTCCAGGCCCCAGCCATCGTCGCAGACGCTGCCCCAGCGCTCCTCGTGCAGCACCTCCACTCTGCCCGAGCAGCGCCCGGAGCCGTTCACCACACGCACCTGTCTTGCCTCTGCAACAAACACATGTGCAAAGGCTAAGGAGAGATGGTGGGCACCCATGTCTTCTCTTCCTCTTGTCCCCATGTTGATCAATGCTTTGAGCTCAACACCCTGTCACTGCAGAGTGTGTGGATCCTCTGAGAGGCGGTCACAGGACACCATGTCAAAGCCCTAACACTTCTGCACCCCCTGGCACCATGGCAGGTGGAGCTCTGCTGGAAAGCATCTGGAGTCCACATGGACATTTCAGCCTGCACCTCCCTTTGCAATCTTGGAGGAGAAACTGAAGAAGAACCTTCTCCTCCTGCCACGTGCTCTGCTGTAGGTCGTGGCTGCAGGAAGCCTCCTAGGAACCACAAAGGCTGTGCAAATTAGGAGCAGTTGAGTGTGAGGGCAAACTGGGACCCCAAATCCATCTCGTAATCCATCCCGTTGTACCCTGTACTTGTCCTCAAGAGAACCGAGAGCACAGCTGTAACCTCTGTCCCCAAACCAGAGCATAGAGAGGCATAGCTTGCGCTTTACAGCTCCCCTGGGCTTGTGCATGCCCACCCAAAGCAACAGAGTCCTGAGGGCTAGCTTTGACCCAGACCACCTCACCTGAGCACACCACGCCAGCATCTTCTCCGTGGTTGCAGTTATGCTCTCCCCAGGCCTTGGCCCTGCACGTGGACAGGGCCTCTTCAGTTCCCGTGCAGTTGAGGTCATCCAGCCAGATGGGGCCAGATCCTTGGCCAAAGCGGGCCGAGCCGGGGGCGGACAGCGCTTTCCCGCAGCCCAGCTCCTGGCAAAGCACTCGCGCCTCCTCCAGGCCCCAGCCATCGTCGCAGACGCTGCCCCAGCGCTCCTCGTGCAGCACCTCCACTCTCCCCGAGCAGCGCCCGGAGCCGTTCACCACACGCACCTCGCTCGCCTCTGCAACAAACACACGTGCAAAATGGAACAAGAACCACAGAACACCCATTTTTCCTTCTTCCACTTGCCCCCTTATTGCCCACTTGAGTCCTCGTAACAGCAGGAACGAATGACAGCTGCCAAATGACCAGGAGCTTTCCGTGAAATACACTCAGCCCTGAAAACTGGCGCAATAGCTGCCAATTCCTAGAAACCTTCATGTTGGAAGGGACCTTTAGAGATCCTGTAGTCCCAGTTCTCTGCATTCCCAGGCAACCTGGAGATTGTGGCACAGAATTGTGTCCCAGCCGGTTTTGAATAACTCCAGAGAAGGAGGCTTCATAACCTCTCCTGGAAACCTGTTCCAGGGCTCTGTCACCCTCACTGTTAAAGCATTTTTTCCTAAGTTCCTGTGGAACTTTTGTCGCTTCAGTGTTTGGCCATTTCCTCTAGTCCTAGAAGTGACCACCACTGAAAAGAGGCCGGCCTCATCTTTCTTACCCCCATCCTTGACACATTTACAGACACTGATTAGATTCATCTCAACCTTCTCTTCTTCAGGCTGAACAGACCCACCTCCCTCAGCCTCAAGTTGTCACTAAGCATGTTCCTGCAGAGCTATGGACTTGAGTATCATACTCGCCCTTCATCACCTCAGTTTTCATTGCACACATAGACTAATGTCCCTTAGGCAGCTCCATAGGTCCTTGATCCCTCGTTTCTTAGCAATTCAAGACAAATGCAACTCCTGAAACGGGGTTACCTGAGCACACCACCCCAGCGTCTTCTCCATGGTTGCAGTTATGCTCTCCCCAGGCCTTGGCCCTGCACGTGGACAGGGCCTCTTCGGTACCCGTGCAGTTGAGGTCATCCAGCCAGATGGGGCCAGATCCTTGGCCAAAGCGGGCCGAGCCGGGGGCGGACAGCGCTTTCCCGCAGCCCAGCTCCTGGCAAAGCACTCGCGCCTCCTCCAGGCCCCAGCCATCGTCGCAGACGCTGCCCCAGCGCTCCTCGTGCAGCACCTCCACTCTGCCCGAGCAGCGCCCGGAGCCGTTCACCACACGCACCTCGCTCGCCTCTGCAACAAACACACGTGCAAAATGGAACAAGATTCGCTGGACACCAATGTTTCCTTCTTCCTCTTGCCTCTGTGTTGCCCACTTCAGTCCTCCTAACACTAGGGACAAATCACTCTTGACAAATGACCAGGAGATTTCCCTGAAATATACTCAACCTTGAAGACTGACTCCATAGCTGGCAATTCCTAGAAACCTTCATGTTGGAAGGGAGCTTTAGAGATCCTGTAGTCCCACCCCTCTGCAGTCCCAGGTCTCCTGGAGCATGTGGCACAGAATTGTGTCCAAGCTGCTTTTGAATAACTCCAGAGAAGGAGGCTTCATAAGCTCTCCTGGAAACCTGTTCCAGGGCTCCATCACCCTCACTGTTAATACGTTTTTCCATAAGTTCCTCTGAAACTTTTGGAGCTTCATCGTTTGGCCATTTCCTCTAGTCCTAGAAGTGGCCACCACAGAAAAGAGGTCCATCCTTGACTTTGTGTTTATATACACTGATTAGATCCCATCTCAGCTTTCTCTTCCTTAGGCTGAATAGACCCAGCTCCCTCAGCCTCAAATTGTCTCAAAGCACGTTCCTGCAGAGCTATGGACTTGAGTATCCCCCTTGCCCTTCATCACTGCAGGTTTCATTGCATGCATTGACTAATGCCCCTTAGGCAGCTCCATAGGTCCATGATTCTTGAGTTCTTCTCAATTAAAGAGAAAAGCAAGTCCCGAAATGGGGTTACCTGAGCACACCACGCCAGCATCTTCTCCGTGGTTGCAGTTATGCTCTCCCCAGGCCTTGGCCCTGCACGTGGACAGGGCCTCTTCGGTGCCCGTGCAGTCCAGGTCATCCAGCCAGATGGGGCCAGATCCTTGGCCAAAGCGGGCCGAGCCGGGGGCGGACAGCGCTTTCCCGCAGCCCAGCTCCTGGCAAAGCACTCGCGCCTCCTCCAGGCCCCAGCCATCGTCGCAGACGCTGCCCCAGCGCTCCTCGTGCAGCACCTCCACTCTCCCCGAGCAGCGCCCGGAGCCGTTCACCACACGCACCTCTCTTGCCTCTGCAACAAACACACGTACAAAGGCTAAGGAGAGACGGTGGGCACCCATGTCTTCTCTTCCTCTTGTCCCCATGTTGTTCAATGCTTTGAGCTCAACACCCTCTCACTGCAGAGTGCGTGGATCCTCTGAGAGGTGGTCAAAGGACACCATGTCAAAACCTGAACACCTCTGCACCCCCTGGCACCATGGCGGGTGGAGCTCTGCTGGAAAGCATCTGGAGTCCACATGGACATCTCAGCCCACACCTCTCTTTGCAATCTTGGAGGAGAAGCTCAAGAAGTACCTTCTCCTCCTGCCACGTGCTCTGCTGTAAGTCGTGGCTGCAGGAAACCTCTTGGGCACCACAAATGCTGTGCAAATGGGGATCAGCTGAGAGTGAGGGTAAACTCGGATCCCAGGACCATCAGGTTATCCATCCTGTTGTGCCCTATACTTGTTCTCGAGAGAACCGAGAACACCGCCCTAACCTCTGTCTCCAACCCAGGGCATTGAGAGGCATAGCTTGCGCTTTAGAGGTGCCCTGGGCCTGTGCACCAGCCCCGATCCACTCACACCACCAGAACCTCGCAGTCTCCCATGCCCACCCAATGCAACAGAGTCTCGAGCACTAGCTTTGACCCAGGTCACCTCACCTGAGCACACCACACCAGCATCTTCTCCGTGGTTGCAGTTATGCTCTCCCCAGGCCTTGGCCCTGCACGTGGACAGGGCCTCTTCGGTGCCCGTGCAGTTGAGGTCATCCAGCCAGATGGGGCCAGATCCTTGGCCAAAGCGGGCCGAGCCGGGGGCGGACAGCGCTTTCCCGCAGCCCAGCTCCTGGCAAAGCACTCGCGCCTCCTCCAGGCCCCAGCCATCGTCGCAGACGCTGCCCCAGTGCTCCTCGTGCAGCACCTCCACTCTCCCCGAGCAGCGCCCGGAGCCGTTCACCACACGCACCTCGCTCGCCTCTGCAACAAACACACGAGCAAAGGCTAAGGAGAGATGGTGGGCACCCATGTCTTCTCTTCCTCTTGTCCCCATGTTGACCAATGCTTTCAGCTCAACACCCTGTCACTGCAGAGTGTGTGGTCCTCTGAGAGGTGGTCACAGGACACCATGTCAAAACCCGAACACCTCTGCTCCCCCTGGCACCATGGCAAGTGGAGCTCTGCTGGAAAGCATTTGGAGTCCACACGGACGTTTCAGCCCGCAGCTCCCTTTGCAATCTTGGAGGAGAAACTCAAGAAAAACCTTCGCCTCCTGCCACGTGCTCTGCTGTATCTGGTAGCTGCAGGAAGCTTCCTAAGAAACACAATGGCTGTGCAAATGGGGAGCAACTGAGAGAGAGGGCAAAATGGGACCCCAAATCCATCTCCTAATCCATCCTGTTGTACCCTGTACTTGTCCTCAAGAGAACCAAGAGCACAGCCATAGCCTCTATTCCAACCCAGAGCATCAAGGGGCATAGCTTGCGCTTTAGAGGTGTCCTCAGCCCATGCACCAGCCCCTAGCTTGCGCTTTAGAGGTGTCCTCAGCCCGTGCACCAGCCCCAACCCACTCACACCACCAGAACCTCACAGTCTCCCATGCCCACCCAATGCAACAGAGTCTCGAGCACTAGCTTTGACCCAGGCCACCTCACCTGAGCACACCACGCCAGCATCTTCCCCGTGGTTGCAGTTATGCTCTCCCCAGGTCTTGGCTCTGCACGTGGACAGGGCCTGTTCAGTTCCCGTGCAGTTGAGGTCATCCAGCCAGATGGGGCCAGATCCTTGGCCAAAGCGGGCCGAGCCGGGGGCGGACAGCGCTTTCCCGCAGCCCAGCTCCTGGCAAAGCACTCGCGCCTCCTCCAGGCCCCAGCCATCGTCGCAGACGCTGCCCCAGCGCTCCTCGTGCAGCACCTCCACTCTCCCCGAGCAGCGCCCGGAGCCGTTCACCACACGCACCTGTCTTGCCTCTGCAACAAACACACGTGCAAAGGCTAAGGAGAGCTGCTGGGCACCCATGTCTGCTCTTCCTCTTGTCCCCATGTTGACCAATGATTTAAGTTCAACACCCTGTCACTGCAGAGTGTGTGGATCCTCTGAGAGGTGGTCACAGGACACCATGTCAAAGCCCTAGCAGCTCTGCACCCCCTGGCACCATGGCAGGTGGAGCTCTGCTGGAAAGCATTTGGAGTCCACATGGACATCTCAGCCCACACCTCTCTTTGCAATCTTGGAGGAGAAACTCAAGAAGAACCTTCTCCTCCTGCCACGTGCCCTGCTGTAGTTCATGGCTGCAGGAAGCCTCCTAGGCACCACAATGGCTGTGCAAATGGGGAGCAGCTGAGAGTGAGGGCAACCTCGGACCTCGGGACCATCTGGTTATCCATCCTGTTGTGCCCTATACTTGTTCTCGAGAGAACCGAGAACACCGCCCTAACCTCTATTCCAACCCAGGGCATTGAGAGGCATAGCTTGCGCTTTAGAGGTGCCCTGCGCCTGTGCACCAGCCCTGATCCACTCACAGCACCAGAACCTCACAGTCTCCCGTGCCCACCCAAAGCAACAGAGTCCCGAGCCCTAGCTTTGACCCAGGCCACCTCACCTGAGCACACCACGCCAGCATCTTCTCCGTGGTTGCAGTTATGCTCTCCCCAGGCCTTGGCCCTGCACGTGGACAGGGCCTCTTCGGTGCCCGTGCAGTCCAGGTCATCCAGCCAGATGGGGCCAGATCCTTGGCCAAAGCGGGCCGAGCCGGGGGCGGACAGCGCTTTCCCGCAGCCCAGCTCCTGGCAAAGCACTCGCGCCTCCTCCAGGCCCCAGCCATCGTCGCAGACGCTGCCCCAGCGCTCCTCGTGCAGCACCTCCACTCTCCCCGAGCAGCGCCCGGAGCCGTTCACCACACGCACCTCGCTCGCCTCTGCAACAAACACACGTGCAAACACTAAGGAGAGACGGTTGGTTCCCATGTCTTCTCTTCCTCTTGTCCCCGTGTTGACCAATGTGTTGAGCTCAACACCCTTTCACTGCAGAGTGTGTGGTCCTCTGAGAGGTGGTCACAGGACACCATGTCAAAGCCCTAACACCTCTGCTCCCCCTGGCGCCATGGCAGGTGGAGCTCTGCTGGAAAGCATTTGGAGTCCACATGGACATCTCAACATGCACCTCCCTTTACAATCTTGGAGGAGAAACTCAAGAAGATCCTTCTCCTCCTGCCACGTGCTCTGCTGTAGTTCATGGCTGCAGGAAGCCTCCTAGGCACCACAATGGCTGTGCAAATGGGGAGCAGCTGAGAGTGAGGGCAACCTCGGACCTCGGGACCATCTGGTTATGCATTCTGTTGTGCCCTGTACTTGTTCTCGAGAGAACCGAGAACACCGCCCTAACCTCTGTCTCCAACCCAGAGCATTGAGAGGCATAGCTTGCGCTTTAGAGGTGCCCTGGGCCTGTGCATCAGCCCTGATCCACTCACACCAGCAGAACCTCGCAGTCTCCCATGCCCACCCAATGCAACAGAGTCTCGAGCACTAGCTTTGACCCAGGCCACCTCACCTGAGCACACCACGCCAGCATCTTCTCTGTGGTTGCAGTTATGCTCTCCCCAGGCCTTGGCCCTGCACATGGACAGGGCCTCTTCGGTGCCCGTGCAGTCCAGGTCATCCAGCCAGATGGGGCCAGATCCTTGGCCAAAGCGGGCCGAGCCGGGGGCGGACAGCGCTTTCCCGCAGCCCAGCTCCTGGCAAAGCACTCGCGCCTCCTCCAGGCCCCAGCCATCGTCGCAGACGCTGCCCCAGCGCTCCTCGTGCAGCACCTCCACTCTCCCCGAGCAGCGCCCGGAGCCGTTCACCACACGCACCTCGCTCGCCTCTGCAACAAACACACGTGCAAAATGGAACCAGACCCACAGGACACCCATGTTTCCTTCCTCCTCTTGCCTCTGTGTTGCCCGCTTGAGTCCTCCGAACACCAGGGAAGAATGACTCCTGCCAAATGACCAGGAGCTTTCCATGAAATACACTCAACCTTGAAGACTGACTCCATAGGTGGAAAATTCATAGAAACCTTCATGTTGGAAGGGACCTTTAGAGATCATGTAGTCCCACCCCTCTGCAGTCCCAGGCCACCTGGACCATGTGGCACTGAATGGGGTCCAAGATGGTTTGAAATAACTCCAGAGAAGGAGGCTTTATAACCTCTCCTAAAAACATGTTCCAGGTCTCTCTCACCATCACTGTTAATGCATTTTTGGCGCTTCATTGTTTGGAAATTTCCTCTAGTCCTAGAACTGGCCACCACTGAAAAGAGGCCGGCCCCATCCTCCTTATCCCAGTCCTTGACGTCTTTAGAAACACTGATTAGACCCCCTCTCAGCCTTCGCTTCTTCAGGTTGAACAGGCCCAGCTCCCTCAACCTCAAATTGTCACAAAGCATGTTCCTGCAGAGCTATGAACTTGGGTATCACACTTGCCCTTCATCACTGCAGGTTTCATTGCATACATTGACTAATGCCCCTTAGGCAGCTACATACGTCCTTCATCCTTCATTTCTCAGCAATCAAAGACAAAAGCAAGTCCTGAAACGGGGTTACCTGAGCACACCACGCCAGCATCTTCTCCGTGGTTGCAGTTATGCTCTCCCCAGGCCTTGGCCCTGCACATGGACAGGGCCTCTTCGGTGCCTGTGCAGTTGAGGTCATCCAGCCAGATGGGGCCAGATCCTTGGCCAAAGCGAGCCGAGCCGGGGGCGGACAGCGCTTTCCCGCAGCCCAGCTCCTGGCAAAGCACTCGCGCCTCCTCCAGGCCCCAGCCATCGTCGCAGACGCTGCCCCAGCGCTCCTCGTACAGCACCTCCACTCTCCCCGAGCAGCGCCCGGAGCCGTTCACCACACGCACCTCGCTCGCCTCTGCAACAAACACACGTGCAAAGGCTAAGGAGAGATGGTGGGCACCCATGTCTTCTCTTCCTCTTGTCCCCATGTTGACCAATGCTTTGAGCTCAACATCCTGTCACTGCAGAGTGTGTGGATCCTCTCACAGGTGGTCACGGGACACCATGTCAAAGCCCTAACACCTCTGCACCCCCTGGCACCATGGCAGGTGGAGCTCTGCTGGAAAGCATTTGGAGTCCACATGGACATCTCAACATGCACCTCCCTTTACAATCTTGGAAGAGAAACTCAAGAAGATCCTTCTCCTCCTGCCACGTGCTCTGCTGTAGTTCATGGCTGCAGGAAGCCTCCTAGGCACCACAATGGCTGTGCAAATGGGGAGCAGCTGAGAGTAAGGGCAACCTCGGACCTCGGGACCATCTGGTTTTCCATCCTGTTGTGCCCTATACTTGTTCTCGAGAGAACCGAGAACACCGCCCTAACCTCTGTCCCCAACCCAGAGCATTGAGAGGCATAGCTTGCGCTTTAGAGGTGCCCTGGGCCTGTGCACCAGCCCCGATCCACTCACACCACCAGAACCTCGCAGTCTCCCATGCCCACCCAATACAACAGAGTCTCGAGCACTAGCTCTGACCCAGGCCACCTCACCTGAGCATACCACACCAGCATCTTCTCCGTGGTTGCAGTTATGCTCTCCCCAGGCCTTGGCCCTGCACGTGGACAGGGCCTCTTCGGTGCCTGTGCAGTCCAGGTCATCCAGCCAGATGGGGCCAGATCCTTGGCCAAAGCGGGCCGAGCCGGGGGCGGACAGCGCTTTCCCGCAGCCCAGCTCCTGGCAAAGCACTCGCGCCTCCTCCAGGCCCCAGCCATCGTCGCAGACGCTGCCCCAGCGCTCCTCGTGCAGCACCTCCACTCTCCCCGAGCAGCGCCCGGAGCCGTTCACCACACGCACCTCGCTCGCCTCTGCAACAAACACATGTGCAAAATGGAACAAGATTCGCTGGACACCAATGTTTCCTTCTTCCTCTTGCCTCTGTGTTGCCCACTTCAGTCCTCCTAACACTAGGGACAAATCACTCTTGACAAATGACCAGGAGATTTCCCTGAAATACACTCAACCTTGAAGACTGACTCAATAGCTGGCAATTCCTAGAAACCTTCATGTTGGAAGGGAGCTTTAGAGATCCTGTAGTCCCACCCCTCTGCAGTCCCAGGTCTCCTGGAGCATGTGGCACAGAATTGTGTCCAAGCTGCTTTTGAATAACTCCAGAGAAGGAGGCTTCATAAGCTCTCCTGGAAACCTGTTCCAGGGCTCCATCACCCTCACTGTTAATACGTTTTTCCATAAGTTCCCCTGGAACTTTTGGAGCTTCATCGTTTGGCCATTTCCTCTAGTCCTAGAAGTGGCCACCACAGAAAAGAGGCCCATCCTTGACTTTGTGTTTATATACACTGATTAGATCCCGTCTCAGCTTTCTCTTCCTTAGGCTGAATAGACCCAGCTCCCTCAGCCTCAAATTGTCTCAAAGCACGTTCCTGCAGAGCTATGGACTTGAGTATCCCCCTTGCCCTCCATCAATGCAGGTTTCATTGCATGTATTGACTAATGCCCCTTAGGCAGCTGCATAGGTCCATGATCCTTGTGTTCTTCTTATTTAAATGCAACAGCCAAGTCCTGAAATGGGGTTACCTGAGCACACCACGCCAGCATCTTCTCCGTGGTTGCAGTTATGCTCTCCCCAGGCCTTGGCCCTGCACGTGGACAGGGCCTCTTCGGTGCCCGTGCAGTCCAGGTCATCCAGCCAGATGGGGCCAGATCCTTGGCCAAAGCGGGCCGAGCCGGGGGCGGACAGCGCTTTCCCGCAGCCCAGCTCCTGGCAAAGCACTCGCGCCTCCTCCAGGCCCCAGCCATCGTCGCAGACGCTGCCCCAGCGCTCCTCGTGCAGCACCTCCACTCTGCCCGAGCAGCGCCCGGAGCCGTTCACCACACGCACCTCGCTCGCCTCTGCAACAAACACACGTGCAAAATGGAACCAGACCCACAGGACACCCATGTTTCCTTCCTCCTCTTGCCTCTGTGTTGCCCGCTTGAGTCCTCCGAACACCAGGGAAGAATGACTCCTGCCA
This sequence comes from Tinamus guttatus, assembly GCF_059628265.1. NCBI lineage: Eukaryota > Metazoa > Chordata > Aves > Tinamiformes > Tinamidae > Tinamus > Tinamus guttatus. Next base: position 217,325 of record NW_028288981.1, read on the forward strand.
AATGACCAGGAGCTTTCCATGAAATACACTCAACCTTGAAGACTGACTCCATAGGTGGAAAATTCATAGAAACCTTCATGTTGGAAGGGACCTTTAGAGATCATGTAGTCCCACCCCTCTGCAGTCCCAGGCCACCTGGACCATGTGGCACTGAATGGGGTCCAAGATGGTTTGAAATAACTCCAGAGAAGGAGGCTTTATAACCTCTCCTAAAAACATGTTCCAGGTCTCTCTCACCATCACTGTTAATGCATTTTTGGCGCTTCATTGTTTGGAAATTTCCTCTAGTCCTAGAAGTGGCCACCACTGAAAAGAGGCCGGCCCCATCCTCCTTATCCCAGTCCTTGACGTCTTTAGAAACACTGATTAGACCCCCTCTCAGCCTTCTCTTCTTCAGGCCCAGCTCCCTCAACCTCAAATTGTCACAAAGCATGTTCCTGCAGAGCTATGAACTTGGGTATCACACTTGCCCTTCATCACTGCAGGTTTCATTGCATACATTGACTAATGCCCCTTCGGCAGTTACATACGTCCTTCATCCTTCATTTCTCAGCTATCAAAGACAAAAGCAAGTCCTGAAACGGGGTTACCTGAGCACACCACGCCAGCATCTTCTCCGTGGTTGCAGTTATGCTCTCCCCAGGCCTTGGCCCTGCACGTGGACAGGGCCTCTTCGGTGCCCGTGCAGTTGAGGTCATCCAGCCAGATGGGGCCAGATCCTTGGCCAAAGCGGGCCGAGCCGGGGGCGGACAGCGCTTTCCCGCAGCCCAGCTCCTGGCAAAGCACTCGCGCCTCCTCCAGGCCCCAACCATCGTCGCAGACGCTGCCCCAGCGCTCCTCGTGCAGCACCTCCACTCTCCCCGAGCAGCGCCCGGAGCCGTTCACCACACGCACCTCGCTCGCCTCTGCAACAAACACACGTGCAAAATGGAACAAGACCCACTTGACTCCAATGCTTCCTTCTTCCTCTTGTCTCTGTCTTGCCCACTTCAGTCCTCCTCATACTAGGGACAAATCACTTTTGCCAAATGACCAGGATCTTTCCATGAAATACACTCAACCTTGAAGATTGACTCCATAGCTCGCAATTCATAGAAACCTTCATGCTGGAAGGGACCTTTAGAGATCCTGTAGTCCCATCCCTCTGCATTCCCAGGCTATCTGGAGCATGTGGCACAGAATTGTGTCCAAGCTGCTTTTGAATAACTGCAGAGAAGGAGGCTTCAGAACCTCTCCTGGAAACCTGTTCCAGGGCTCCGTCACCCTCACTGTTAATACATTTGTCCCTAAGTTCCTGTGGAACTTTTGGCACTTCAATGTATGGCCATTTCCTCTAGTCCTAGAAGTGGCCACCATTGAAAAGAGGCCGGCCCCATCCTCCTTACCCCCACTCTATATGTATTTATATACACTGATTTGATCCCCTCTCAGACTTCTCTTCTTCAGACTGAATAGGCCGAGCTCCCTCAGCCTCAGACTGTCACAAAACACGTTCCTGCAGAGCTATGGACTTGAGTATCCCCCTTGCCCTTCATCACTGCAGGTTTCATTGCATGCATTGACTAATGCCCCTTAGGCAGCTGCATAGGTCCATGATTCTTGAGTTCTTCTCAATTAAAGAGAAAAGCAAGGCCCGAAATGGGGTTACCTGAGCACACCACGCCAGCATCTTCTCCGTGGTTGCAGTTATGCTCTCCCCAGGCCTTGGCCCTGCACGTGGACAGGGCCTCTTCGGTGCCCGTGCAGTCCAGGTCATCCAGCCAGATGGGGCCAGATCCTTGGCCAAAGCGGGCCGAGCCGGGGGCGGACAGCGCTTTCCCGCAGCCCAGCTCCTGGCAAAGCACTCGCGCCTCCTCCAGGCCCCAGCCATCGTCGCAGACGCTGCCCCAGCGCTCCTCGTGCAGCACCTCCACTCTCCCCGAGCAGCGCCCGGAGCCGTTCACCACACGCACCTCTCTTGCCTCTGCAACAAACACATGTGCAAAGGCTAAGGAGAGATGGTGGGCACCCATGTCTTCTCTTCCTCTTGCCCCCATGTTGACCAATGTGTTGAGCTCAACACCAGTCACTGCAGAGTGTGTGGATCCTCTGAGAGGTGGTCACAGGACACCATGTCAAAACCCGAACACCTCTGCAACCTCTGGCACCATGGCAGGTGGAGCTCCATTGGAAAGCATTTGGAGTCCACATGGACATCTGAGCCCACACCTCCCTTTGCTCCCTTGGAGGAGAAACTCAAGAAGATCCTTCTCCTCTTTCCACGTGCTCTGCTGTAGGTTGTGGCTGCAGGAAGCGTCCTAGCCACCACAATGGCTGTGCAAATGGGGAGCAGCTGAGAGTGAGCGCTAACTCAGACCCCAAATCCTTCTAGGTATCCATCCTGCTGTGTCCTGTACTTGTCCCGTAGAGAACCAAGAGCCCAGCCATAACCTCTGTCTCCAACCCAGAGCATTAAGAGGCATAGTTTGTGCTTTAGAGGTGTCCTCAGCCCATGCACCTGCCCCAAACCACTCAAGCCACCAGAACCTCACAGTCTCCCAAGTCCACCCAAAGCAACAGAGTCCCAAGCGCTAGCTTTGACCCAGGCCACCTCACCTGAGCACACCACACCAGCGTCTTCTCCGTGGTTACAGTTATGCTCTCCCCAGGCCTTGGCCCTGCACGTGGACAGGGCCTCTTCAGTTCCCGTGCAGTTGAGGTCATCCAGCCAGATGGGGCCAGATCCTTGGCCAAAGCGGGCCGAGCCGGGGGCGGACAGCGCTTTCCCGCAGCCCAGCTCCTGGCAAAGCACTCGCGCCTCCTCCAGGCCCCAGCCATCGTCGCAGACGCTGCCCCAGCGCTCCTCGTGCAGCACCTCCACTCTGCCCGAGCAGCGCCCGGAGCCGTTCACCACACGCACCTCGCTCGCCTCTGCAACAAACACACGTGCAAAATGGAACCAGACCCACAGGACACCCATGTTTCCTTCCTCCTCTTGCCTCTGTGTTGCCCGCTTGAGTCCTCCAAACACCAGGGAAGAATGACTCCTGCCAAATGACCAGGAGCTTTCCATGAAATACACTCAACCTTGAAGACTGACTCCATAGGTGGAAAATTCATAGAAACCTTCATGTTGGAAGGGACCTTTAGAGATCATGTAGTCCCACCCCTCTGCAGTCCCAGGCCACCTGGACCATGTGGCACTGAATGGGGTCCAAGATGGTTTGAAATAACTCCAGAGAAGGAGGCTTTATAACCTCTCCTAAAAACATGTTCCAGGTCTCTCTCACCATCACTGTTAATGCATTTTTGGCGCTTCATTGTTTGGAAATTTCCTCTAGTCCTAGAACTGGCTACCACTGAAAAGAGGCCGGCCCCATCCTCCTTATCCCAGTCCTTGACGTCTTTAGAAACACTGATTAGACCCCCTCTCAGCCTTCTCTTCTTCAGGCCCAGCTCCCTCAACCTCAAATTGTCACAAAGCATGTTCCTGCAGAGCTATGAACTTGGGTATCACACTTGCCCTTCATCACTGCAGGTTTCATTGCATACATTGACTAATGCCCCTTCGGCAGTTACATACGTCCTTCATCCTTCATTTCTCAGCTATCAAAGACAAAAGCAAGTCCTGAAACGGGGTTACCTGAGCACACCACGCCAGCATCTTCTCCGTGGTTGCAGTTATGCTCTCCCCAGGCCTTGGCCCTGCACGTGGACAGGGCCTCTTCGGTGCCCACGCAGTCCAGGTCATCCAGCCAGATGGGGCCAGATCCTTGGCCAAAGCGGGCCGAGCCGGGGGCGGACAGCGCTTTCCCGCAGCCCAGCTCCTGGCAAAGCACTCGCGCCTCCTCCAGGCCCCAGCCATCGTCGCAGACGCTGCCCCAGCGCTCCTCGTGCAGCACCTCCACTCTCCCCGAGCAGCGCCCGGAGCCGTTCACCACACGCACCTCGCTCGCCTCTGCAACAAACACACGTGCAAAATGGAACAAGACCCACTTGACTCCAATGCTTCCTTCTTCCTCTTGTCTCTGTCTTGCCCACTTCAGACCTCCTCATACTAGGGACAAATCACTTTTGCCAAATGACCAGGATCTTTCCATGAAATACACTCAACCTTGAAGATTGACTCCATAGCTCGCAATTCATAGAAACCTTCATGCTGGAAGGGACCTTTAGAGATCCTGTAGTCCCATCCCTCTGCATTCCCAGGCTATCTGGAGCATGTGGCACAGAATTGTGTCCAAGCTGCTTTTGAATAACTGCAGAGAAGGAGGCTTCAGAACCTCTCCTGGAAACCTGTTCCAGGGCTCCGTCACCCTCACTGTTAATACATTTGTCCCTAAGTTCCTGTGGAACTTTTGGCACTTCAATGTATGGCCATTTCCTCTAGTCCTAGAAGTGGCCACCATTGAAAAGAGGCCGGCCCCATCCTCCTTACCCCCACTCTATATGTATTTATATACACTGATTTGATCCCCTCTCAGACTTCTCTTCTTCAGACTGAATAGGCCGAGCTCCCTCAGCCTCAGACTGTCACAAAACACGTTCCTGCAGAGCTATGGACTTGAGTATCCCCCTTGCCCTTCATCACTGCAGGTTTCATTGCATGCATTGACTAATGCCCCTTAGGCAGCTGCATAGGTCCATGATTCTTGAGTTCTTCTCAATTAAAGAGAAAAGCAAGGCCCGAAATGGGGTTACCTGAGCACACCACGCCAGCATCTTCTCCGTGGTTGCAGTTATGCTCTCCCCAGGCCTTGGCCCTGCACGTGGACAGGGCCTCTTCGGTGCCCGTGCAGTCCAGGTCATCCAGCCAGATGGGGCCAGATCCTTGGCCAAAGCGGGCCGAGCCGGGGGCGGACAGCGCTTTCCCGCAGCCCAGCTCCTGGCAAAGCACTCGCGCCTCCTCCAGGCCCCAGCCATCGTCGCAGACGCTGCCCCAGCGCTCCTCGTGCAGCACCTCCACTCTCCCCGAGCAGCGCCCGGAGCCGTTCACCACACGCACCTCTCTTGCCTCTGCAACAAACACATGTGCAAAGGCTAAGGAGAGATGGTGGGCACCCATGTCTTCTCTTCCTCTTGCCCCCATGTTGACCAATGTGTTGAGCTCAACACCAGTCACTGCAGAGTGTGTGGATCCTCTGAGAGGTGGTCACAGGACACCATGTCAAAACCCGAACACCTCTGCAACCTCTGGCACCATGGCAGGTGGAGCTCCATTGGAAAGCATTTGGAGTCCACATGGACATCTGAGCCCACACCTCCCTTTGCTCCCTTGGAGGAGAAACTCAAGAAGATCCTTCTCCTCTTTCCACGTGCTCTGCTGTAGGTTGTGGCTGCAGGAAGCGTCCTAGCCACCACAATGGCTGTGCAAATGGGGAGCAGCTGAGAGTGAGCGCTAACTCAGACCCCAAATCCTTCTAGGTATCCATCCTGCTGTGTCCTGTACTTGTCCCGTAGAGAACCAAGAGCCCAGCCATAACCTCTGTCTCCAACCCAGAGCATTAAGAGGCATAGTTTGTGCTTTAGAGGTGTCCTCAGCCCATGCACCTGCCCCAAACCACTCAAGCCACCAGAACCTCACAGTCTCCCAAGTCCACCCAAAGCAACAGAGTCCCAAGCGCTAGCTTTGACCCAGGCCACCTCACCTGAGCACACCACACCAGCGTCTTCTCCGTGGTTACAGTTATGCTCTCCCCAGGCCTTGGCCCTGCACGTGGACAGGGCCTCTTCAGTTCCCGTGCAGTTGAGGTCATCCAGCCAGATGGGGCCAGATCCTTGGCCAAAGCGGGCCGAGCCGGGGGCGGACAGCGCTTTCCCGCAGCCCAGCTCCTGGCAAAGCACTCGCGCCTCCTCCAGGCCCCAGCCATCGTCGCAGACGCTGCCCCAGCGCTCCTCGTGCAGCACCTCCACTCTGCCCGAGCAGCGCCCGGAGCCGTTCACCACACGCACCTCGCTCGCCTCTGCAACAAACACACGTGCAAAATGGAACCAGACCCACAGGACACCCATGTTTCCTTCCTCCTCTTGCCTCTGTGTTGCCCGCTTGAGTCCTCCAAACACCAGGGAAGAATGACTCCTGCCAAATGACCAGGAGCTTTCCATGAAATACACTCAACCTTGAAGACTGACTCCATAGGTGGAAAATTCATAGAAACCTTCATGTTGGAAGGGACCTTTAGAGATCATGTAGTCCCACCCCTCTGCAGTCCCAGGCCACCTGGACCATGTGGCACTGAATGGGGTCCAAGATGGTTTGAAATAACTCCAGAGAAGGAGGCTTTATAACCTCTCCTAAAAACATGTTCCAGGTCTCTCTCACCATCACTGTTAATGCATTTTTGGCGCTTCATTGTTTGGAAATTTCCTCTAGTCCTAGAACTGGCTACCACTGAAAAGAGGCCGGCCCCATCCTCCTTATCCCAGTCCTTGACGTCTTTAGAAACACTGATTAGACCCCCTCTCAGCCTTCTCTTCTTCAGGCCCAGCTCCCTCAACCTCAAATTGTCACAAAGCATGTTCCTGCAGAGCTATGAACTTGGGTATCACACTTGCCCTTCATCACTGCAGGTTTCATTGCATACATTGACTAATGCCCCTTCGGCAGTTACATACGTCCTTCATCCTTCATTTCTCAGCTATCAAAGACAAAAGCAAGTCCTGAAACGGGGTTACCTGAGCACACCACGCCAGCATCTTCTCCGTGGTTGCAGTTATGCTCTCCCCAGGCCTTGGCCCTGCACGTGGACAGGGCCTCTTCGGTGCCCACGCAGTCCAGGTCATCCAGCCAGATGGGCCAGATCCTTGGCCAAAGCGGGCCGAGCCGGGGGCGGACAGCGCTTTCCCGCAGCCCAGCTCCTGGCAAAGCACTCGCGCCTCCTCCAGGCCCCAGCCATCGTCGCAGACGCTGCCCCAGCGCTCCTCGTGCAGCACCTCCACTCTCCCCGAGCAGCGCCCGGAGCCGTTCACCACACGCACCTCGCTCGCCTCTGCAACAAACACACGTGCAAAATGGAACAAGACCCACTTGACTCCAATGCTTCCTTCTTCCTCTTGTCTCTGTCTTGCCCACTTCAGACCTCCTCATACTAGGGACAAATCACTTTTGCCAAATGACCAGGATCTTTCCATGAAATACAC